>NW_027280356.1:442500-499140 GCF_046629955.1 Centroberyx affinis
CTTCTTGAAAATTTTCTGAAAAAAAGTGAAACTGCATAGGAAACCAGTGGCATTGTCTAATCTCTTTTTCACTTATTTCAAGAAAATAGAGTAGATATAAAAATAGATATAGATATAAAAATGGAGTTCAAGACTGAATATGAGACTGAATGACTTGTTCACATTGCAGAATACTTTTTGACACATATCCCAAGTAGTTGCTGATGCGTAAACATGAATCTACTAACCCAGCACTTTTACATCCATGGAATAGACTCCAGTGATTGGAGTTTCGTATTTGGTCACATTGGCCCCAACACTCAGCTTCAGTGTGTAGTTCCCTGACTCGGAGTAGAGGTAGCGGACCACCGGCTCAGTCCCGTGGATCACTTCTCTGGATCATAAACAAGAGAAAAAACACTAGGCCTACTGAAGGAACTGAAGAAAACTGAAGAAAAGCATCCCAAACTCTTCTGAATATTTCAATAAAGAAAAAAAAAATCATCGTACCCGTTTCCTAAATCCCATGTGTAAGTGAACTTTGCCGTGCTTAAAGTCTTCGGGGGATCGAAGAGTTCAAACATGGCCTTAGTGGGAACATCTGAAGCCAGCTCTCCTGTGTCTCTCACATAGGTGGCATTCCCCTCCATCTGGTAGAAAACCAGCTTCCCAGCAATGTTTTCTAGATGTAGGAAAGGATATACAACGTTATAGAGTTGTTATACCAGCAGTGAAAGTAAAGAAAGTGATGCAGGGTGAACATACCCAAGCTGGTGAAAGGGTCTGTCGTCACTGACACACCCAGGATCAGAGGAAGACGCACCAAGATCCACGCAATCTTATGTCTGAAAGCACACACCCAAAGTTAAACACAGAAAAAACAAAATTAGATGAGTTTACCTGTAATAGACGTTATATTTACCGATACATATCCGCTGGTTCTCGCTCAGGAGCTGCGGCTGGAGGACCTCAGATATAAATACAGTCGATGCTGAAAGTCGTAGGACATGGAGGAGAAGGCAAACAGTCTGGGGGATTTTCATCACACGGATGAGAGCTGCAGAGGCTTGAAATTGTCACCACGCGTTTCAATCATGTGCCTGCAGAACAACAAGCAGCTTTTGAGCTGAAGGCCAGCGCCTGGCTCACATTCCAGCCAGTGATGTGGGACATTTCTCTGATGTGGTAAGTTGTATAAAAAAAATATTTATTTGAAACAGAAATGTGTCGTCATTCCAAATCGGATAATGATAGTGTGATTAAATCATCTAAAACCAGGGTAAGTTGGGGGGGGGGGATTTTTGGAGGGTTTCTTTGCCTCAGGGAGCGTCCACATGGTGGCGTCAAACACCCAAACAAGAAATACACAACTAGGCTATTCACAGTGACTGTTCAGGCTCAGAGATACAGTTCAACAGCTATCCAGTGAGGTAACTATGATGTCTGTAATCAGGTTGCCCAACTTATTTTTTTATTTGGGAATAGAGTTTACCCACCTTTTTTATTTGTAGAATAGTTTATCCACCTTTTCTATTTGTAGAATAGAGTTTGACATATGACATGAAGTTCAGGTCTTTTGCAGTAAAAAGCATAAATTCACGTTTTTCTGAAAGCATAACTGATTTTGTTAATCTTGGTGATGGATTGCCAGTGTGATGAGCAGTGACTGGAGGTTTACTAACCTTTTTATTTACCACTACACTTTACCACTACATCCCTCCATAGGCCTATAACTACCTTAAACTATTACTACCTTATATAACACTGATACATGTGTAATACAGGGACTATTCCTAAAGTATGTCATTGCCTGGAATATAGTTACCAGTTTGATGTACAGTTGATTTACAATGTTGATGTAAAAAACATATTTTGACATTCATTTGAAATATATTTTGAGTGGTTACATATTTAGGATAAACTTGCAGATATGCAGTATGTTGTCAACAGTGGAGGAAAATGTATTTCCAGTGTCCAAAGTGCATTTCAGATGAATCATCTACTTGCACAAATGCATTTTGCTTCTTTCGAAACTGAAGTAAAGTATATGTGAAATGCATTTTTTGCACAGTAGGCACACACACACACACACACACACACCACTTGACAAGGAGGGCGGGTGCTTCCAGAGGTAAGTAAAGTAAGTAAGTAAACATTGGGCCAATCAGAAACAAGCTCCATCTTCCCTTCAAGTTTCAGCAAAATATCAGAAAGTGATGGAGCAAATATGGGAATTCAAAGTTTGAAATTTTGCCCTTTGATCATAGCGTCCCCATCAGGCCAAATCCGTGTAATGATTTTTGAAAAAAACAGAACACTGTGCCAAAACGCATCATCCCTCCAAGTTTCATCAAAATCACACCAGTCACGTCTCTTAGATCATGTCAACAGCCGCGGTGACGTCACGACCCCCTCCTCCCCTCCCCTCCCCTCCCCGCTCCTCTCCTCCTCTCCGCCCCTCAGCCTAAACACACCGGGAAGTCGCGCGGTGCCTTCAGTCAGTGAGTGCGCCGGCTGCTGAGCGAGCGTCTGTCTGTCTGTCTGCCCACATGCACCGACTGACGGTCCACACTGCGAGCAGGACACCGGCCGCGGGATTTACTACTGCGAGTGAACACTGGGATTACTGAGAAGATAGACCTGTTTTGTTTTGTTTTGTTTTGTTTGTTTGTGGGTTTTTTTTTTTTTATATATATATACTTCTGTCTGTCGGGGGGAGTGAGAAATAACCTGCCAACATGTCTCGAGGTCCAGAAGATGTGAGCAAGCTTACTGAAAGTACATACAAGGTGAGTGAAGTCATGTAAGGATTAATAATACAGCATGTGATGAAGGAAATCGGTTCCTCATAGTTGTGTTATTGTTATAATACGGATGTGTATTTTAATCCTAACCTTAAATCACCCTAATATTCTTATAATATTCTTATATGGACTTGTGCTGCTCAGTAGTGAGTTTCTTGTGACTTTATGATGCTTTAAAGGTATTTTTTTTTTTATCTCCTTTTATCACCATATTATTCCTATTATTTTCCTATAGGGGCTTATTTTTTGCTTTAATATTTGTATAGGATCCCCCTAAAGTTCATCATAGTTTCGCTGTAGCTCTGTAGGGAAGCTTCATGTTGCTTAATGACTGTAAAGTAGAACATCAAGAACAAAATAATTCCAATTCAGGGACACACCCTGTTATTATTATAGGACATGCACTGAAGTTAAAGCCAATCTATCTACCATGTCACAAGGAAAAAAAGAAGTTTGTGGGGGTTTTGTTTTGTTTTAAATCCATCAATCATCACACTGCAGCTGGCCAATAGCCATTAGGATATTTGATCAATTGCCATTAGATGATTAGGCTAATCTTGTTTAGTTAGACAGGAATGATCTAATCAAGTTTATATTGCCACCTCTCACCTGTGATAAGCAGGTGGAGTTGAAGGTGTGTGTGTGCCAGTGTGTGTTTGGTTTTGGTTTTCTATACCTGTGAGGACCAAATGTCCTCAGAAGGATAGAAAGATGAGGAAAAACATGCAAAGTGAGGATATTTTCACTTTTTCAAGGGGCTAGTTTAGGTTTTAGACGGTTAAGATTAGAATTAGGATTATGTTTGGGTTAGATAAGGGTTAAGGTTAAGGTTAGTTTAGGTTTAGGACTTCAGTTTAGGGTTAAGATTAGAATTAAGATTAAGTTTAGGTTGGATAAGGGTTAAAGTTAAGGTTAGTTTAGGTTTTGGACCTCAGTTTAGGGTTAAGATTAGAATTTAGGGTTAGATTTGTAGGTCAGTCAATGGAAAGTCCTTCCTAGTATAGTAATACAAGCCTGTGTGTGTGTGAGAGAGAGAGAGAGAGCGAGAGAGAGAGAGAGAGAGTGTCATGCCTGTCATTTACAACGTGCCACAGTTTCAGCTGGGAGGAAGAAAAAAAAACACACACACAAGGAACCTGTTTCTCTTTTCTTTTTTTTTTTCTTCTCTCGGCTCTGTTCTTTTCTCCCAGTAAAGTCATACCTGCCCCCTCATTGTTCTATTGAGGGTGTGCCTGGGGAATAGAGACAGGGAGGTGAACAACACTTGATTGTTGAGGCGTTTCAATAGAGAGAGAGAGAGAGAGAGAGAGAGAGAGAGAGAGAGAGGAGGGGGGGCGGGGTGGAGGTGGAGGGGGGTGGGTGAGGTTCATGCTGCAAATAGCTGCAGCTCAAACTTTGTGTGGGACTTCGCTCTTTCAGGGAGTTATAAAGCACACATGAGGGGTCAAGTTAACGATTGAACCTTTTTATTATTCTCAGACGGCGTTATTTATAGAGCAACCGCACAAACAGTTACACCTGTTTTCATGTGTTCTCCACCCACTCCAAAAATAGCCTCAAGAGCTTTATTATTCTCAACAAGTCCTTATAAGAAATAAGAAATGTGTGTGTGAGAGAGAAGAGAGAGAGTGACAGGAAGACAGATGGAGAGAGTGCCTTATAAAACTGTGAATATGTTATAATCAGACAAGTGCCACAACCTTTCCTCTCTGCTCCTTGTCCCAGAATGTGATGGAGCAGTTCAACCCGGGCCTGAGGAACCTGACCAACCTCGGGAAGAGCTATGAGAAATCAGTCACAGGTAAACACACCTTTCACCCTTGGAACGGGACAGGAAAGCGGGGGGATGGCGCTCCTCTCCCTCGGCACAAATGAGGATCACGTGTCCCTCTGCTTATGCTTCTCCCTCTGTGATGTGGCTCAGGATAGGAAAAGGGGAAAACAGCTTGTGACATGTGAACGAGTCACCCAACGTGCCAACGACACCTACTTTAATTTAAGAGTTTCGTTTGGATAGAAGTGATACCTGCTCTTGCAACGTGATTGGTATCACAGATTAAAATACATTTTGGTACTTTTAGAAGGATAGTAGCTAACTTACTTCTTTATCTTTTAAAATATATTGAATAACAGACTTATAGTATTGATTTTTTTCCCCAAAAATTGATTTTGCCAATGTGCTAAAAGATAATACTAATACTACTACTACTAGTACTACTACAACTAATAATAATGATAAACTTTATATAGCAGTTACAAACAGGTAGTAATAAGAAACAGCAAGAAAATAGCAATAGTGAGGGGAAGTGCAATTAAAATTTCATAAAATCAAATAAAACTGTAAATATAAAACATATTTTTTACAATTTTTTGTATTTTTTATTTATTAGTATTATTATTATTATTTACAGACAAGGTGTCACCACTCCAGACCCAAGATAAAGTGCATACATAAAAAACAAAAGAAACAAACAAAAACCAAAAAGGCCCCAGACAGACAGACAGGCAGACAGACAGACAGGCAGACAGTCAGTCTCCACAGGTTCATAGAAAAACGAAAAAAAAGGGTCTTATTTTTTATAAAATCAGAAATAAACACCTAAAAATAAAAAATATATAAAATGAAAAGGACGACAGTGATTTATCCAGACTAAGCTCCTCAGACTTTCCTCTTGGGTCCTTAGGTATAAATTTATGATACATGAACTCTTCTCTCCTAACCAGTAACTGTGTGTTTGTTGGTGTGTGTTTGTTGTTCCACACAGCGATGACCCTCGCTGGAAAGGCCTATTTCGATGCCGTCTCGAAGATCGGCGAGACCGCTGCCGTGTCTCCGGTCTCCAGGGAGCTTGGTGAGTTTCACATGAGTCCAGGTTCACCGCCGCTCCCACTGTGAGTCACAGCTCAGCGGATTCTGCATGCTGTCCACGCTCAGAGTGTGTCTGCTGTGAAGTTACAGCTTGAAAAGAGATAATAAGCCCAGACCCAGAGCCAGGCTGAAGTGTCCTTTTCTGTTGAAATGTACTTAAAGTCACAATCAAATTACTTTTTCACCTTGTTAGCTAATTCTCTACATCAAACTATAACAATAACTGCCCAAAAATTGACAACATTTTTATTTTCTCGTTTTTCTATATCAAAATCCCATTACTTTTACTTTCCAGTGGTACTTTCCGGTGTATTTTTAGTAGTTATTTCATGGTTTACCACTAGGCGTACATAAAATATATCCAAGCAAAAATACCATCACAGATTTTTGAACCCGCCCCCCCTCTGCTGCTCCCATCACATAAAACCTGCAACTTCACAACTTTCAAAGTGACATGAGTGTCAACATGGTGTGCCAGTGCATTTTTGCAGTTTCCTTTTCCTAAGACACCGCGACCGTGTCCCGATGGCTGGAATTTATTCATTTTGAAGAATTTGTGACAGCTCCAGATTATGCGCAAAACATTTTTGAATATTTGAACACTTTTGAACAGTCCTGTCCCACCCCAGCATCCTGCTTCAACCCAAAATACATTGAGTTTCAGCAGCAAGGACGGTGACATGCTCTGCATGCAAGAAAATATCATCCCAAACACAAGACAATTATGCAGTTATGTGTAAATAACATTGATTGAAGCCTCATGGAGTTAACAACAATTTGTTCTTTTCTGATCCGAACACTCGTCATCCACCCCTCTCCTCTATTTTCTGTCCATCTCTTCTCTAAGGCTTCCATTAAGCTTGTGCAGGTTGTTATTCAGCCGGCCAATGACTCATCTCCAATTATTATATAAGTGCTGAAAATTGTGGGCTGACCTGTCTTGTCCAGGGGTCCTAATTCTGCACTGTTACAATTCATTAAGTTGCTTTTTTTGTATTCTCCTGCCGGTCTCCTTGATGCAGGAGCGCTTTGTGTGAGCTCAGGCTGCTGTGGCAGACAGAGAGTCAGGGCTGGGCAGCTGAAATGGACAGATAATGCCTGTTGGTCGTTTACAGGATAATTCCAGTGAATGTTCAGTGAATGTCCATTTTCCAGCTTGTTATTATCAGAGAAACAGTTATCATGCGATGTATTTTCCTTCCTCTAGACGTCATTCGCTTTTATTCAACTCCAAACGATAAAATAACGATGAAAATCAAATTTCTGCGATGGTAAACTAAGTGCAGTGACGTAATCCATGGAGGAGATGTGTGTGATAGTAGTTCCTATTCAAATACATTTGAACGTATTTTACCTAATGCACATTCACAAAAAACCCTTACTGGACGAACAAGACAAGAGTAGGTGTGTCTATTAAAATGTAAACACTGGCATAAGAAAGTAGAAAAAACAGCATAGCATCTTAGCTGTATCATTGAAACAATGTCGGATTATGAAAATGAATAAATGGTAAAAAAGAAAGTAACATGACTAGCTCAGCACAGTTTCACCAAAAACTCTTCAAACTCTTGTTACAATCTTTGCTTACACTTTCTTGTTTACACCAAAAGTCCCGCCTTTAACAGAACTTCTAACCAATCGCTAACATCCTCCATGGTTACATCCCGCCTCATTTCAAGCCTCTCAGCTGAGGAAGAAACTTTTCCCAACCTGAAAGTATTTCTTATGAAATGGATTAAAATAGGGTGCTAGCACGCAAGTTTTATCCTCCATGTAGACGCACAAAACAGTCAATTATCCACTATGAGACCCATTTCAAAATCAATTAAATGAAAAGTCTCTAGCTGCAGGTTACCGCAAAAAACAGGAATTTCATAAGAAAGAGAGAGGGGAAATGGGCTGAACATTCACTATGGCTGGAATTATCCTTAAATGATCCTTGTGTTTCCCATGTGAAATATAAGGCTGGTGGCATCAATTCTTGACTCGTTTACAACCTGCCTGTCTCTTCCTCTACTCTCCCCTAATCTCTTACTTTTTCATGACTGCTGGAGTGTGTGTGGCATTTGTGTAGCTATGTGTGAATGAGCACGTGCATGTGTATCTATGTGGTCATACTCGTATGCACTTCCAGCTTTTATTTTTGGCAAAGAATGAAACTCGATTGAAACGACAAAACCCCTTGCCTGTTGCGAGAAACTCAGATTACACATTACACATAATCTCAGGTCATGAGAATCTATCTTAACAATCACAAGGTTTCAAACATGACTGGTAGGCCCGCCTCTTGAAGAAATCCCCTCTTTAGCGGCCGTTCATTCCTTGACGGCCGGGAGTAGACGACGGCGAGACGGTGTGAATTCTCTCACACGTTGCACAGAGCAAACACACAGAACAAACAGACAGAAAGAGAAGACTGTCTTCCCACCGACTCCCCTCGTCCCCCGTCCCTCCATCTGCCTCACCAAACACACCCCGAGTCCCCTCTCCCTCTCTCTCTCTCTCTCTCTCTCTCTCTCTCTCTCGCTCTGTGGAGGCCAAGGGGATGAAATAATGGGAGAATCTACTTTGGGAGGATTTGTGATTGATTGTTCTCTGTGGCCTCGAGTCTATCTTTGATGGCTTCACTTGGATTCGCTCCGTCTCTGAAAGTGTAGAACGCAGGATTACTGGACTTAAAGCAATACAATAGAATAGCAGAATATAGAATAGAATAGAATATAAACTACTCACCAAGATCGGATGCAGCTGGACAAGTTTGTGGCGTTCAGAGTTTTCTTAAAAAAAAACCTGACAACTGTCTGAAAACTGACATTTAACAAGTTGGTGAACAGATTCAACTAAGTGGAATAAGAATCAACTAAGTGGAATATTGCTTTAAAGCTGGAGTTAAAGTCTGTGACATAACACTCAGCATAATTTCATAATTTCCTTTAAACTACGCCACTGTCAGGAGTGACAGACGAAATGCATTAGCATGTTGTTATGACTAGCTCTCCACCGCAGACACCTGTAAGGGTTTTTTTTCTCTCTGAGCTGGTGGACTGTTTTTTTTTTTCTCACCTTGGTGAACGGAGTGGTGTAAAAAGTACTTGCGTCACAGCGGTTGGCAGGTATTTGCAGAAAGCTACCTGAGGCTTTTACTTCATGCTGTGTTGCTTCTTTGTCAGGCTTCACTTCACCTTTATGACCACAGAGAGTCTAGATTTTCTCTTTCAGATCGATGCCATAGTATATTCAGCTGGAAGTGTTTGCCCATACACTAGTTATATTAGTCATAAGAAGTGTTGGGCAAGTTACTCGGAAAATCTAATCAATTACTCTTTACTTATTACTCTCATTGAAATCACATTACTCTACTAATTACTCAACAGGAGCAGTTATTAGTTACATTCCTCGTTACATTCCTTTCTGTTTTGGCAGTTCACATTGCTGTGTTGTGTATTAGATGCTTTGTTTTTTTAGCTAGTAACTGACATAAACCTGCCCAGCATGTCCTTAAGATACATATGAGAAAAACACCAAGCAGGAATATGGAAAAAAAAAAAGAAAATTGAAGGGGTTGAAGGTGGGTTAAAGTTTGTGTTACTGAAAAAAGTAATCACATTACAGCCCAACACTGGTCATGAGGCAAGACATTCTCTCTTCTCACAACTTCCCAAAAGGAAAACTTGGAGGAATATGAAGCTAATAAAGCCCAGAGGAGCGCCGGCCTGCAGCCTGTGTCGGTGTTCCTCTGCTCTGTTTGACCTCCTCTCTCTCACCATGACTTTGAAAAACACCAATAGTGTAATTCACAGTGAGAACCGTCAGCTTATCGACTAATTACTCTGAGAGTTTCTGATAAAGGCCAGCGACTTGAATAACCTCTAAAAGTGAAATTTCCCCACTTCAAAGAACCGGCTCTGCAATCTGTGAACATTTAATGGGCCAACTTTCACCAATTATGCAATTAAGCCCGACAGCTAGACAGCCAGACCTTTTTATAGGAGAACAATTCTTACAATTTTAAAAGAGTCACAGAGAGGGAAACAGAGTGAGATAGATGGAGAGAAAGAGAGAGCTATTTTTAGAAGTTTATTTGTATTATTGTATTCATTATTTGTAATTTTATATTGTTGAATGCTTTGGCACTATTGTTTTTCTTTGTAACATTTATGCCAATGAAGCGAATGTTGAATTGAGAGAGAGAGGGAGAGAGAGAGAGAGAGAGAGAGAGAGGTGGAGAGAGAGAGGGAGGGAGAGAGATATAAGAGAGAGAGAGTGAGAGAGAGTGAGAAAGAAGGAAGAAAGAAAGAAAGAAAGATGGAGACAGAGGCAGAGAGATAATAAGAAAGGAGAGAGAGACAGAAAGAGAGAAGGGGGAGAGAGAGAGATAGAAGGAGACAAGGGGAGAGAGAGAGAGAGAGAGGGAGAGAGAGAAGGGAAAAGAGAGGGAGAGAAAGAGATATAAGAGAGAGGGGGAGAAAGAAAGAAAGAAAGAAAGAAAGAAAGAAAGATGGAGACAGAGGCAGAGAGATAATGAGAAAGGAGAGAGAGAATGGGGGGTAGAGAGAGAGAAAGAGAGAGAGAGAGAGAGATCTACCAGACTACCCGTCTCCTTCCTGCCATTCAGTTATGGAAAGATCAGTATTTTCAGCATACTGTTCATATATGTACCTTAAGGCCACTAGTTGTACATGTGAAAGCACACATGATTATAGCTTGACATCATCGAAAGTATATGCCTTCAGTTGTTATTCTTGTATGTCACAGTGCCAGTAGGATGTCATACTTATATATCACACTGTATACTTAGAAGTCATAGTTTTCAATGGGTCTACAATTAGCCACTTCCTGTGCAGGGAGTGTGAGCGGACCCTGCAGGGAGTTGCCACTCCACTCTGAAAAGCAGCAGGTACTGAGGGACCGAAAATGTTATTGAAGAAAGAATAGCTCGATCCCCACCCCTTCCACCTTTTCTCTGAGCTGTTTGTCAAGCCGCGGTCGAAATTGTTTTTTTGAAATATTGCGGTGCGCTGTCAGCATGAGAAAAATGGTAATGTCAAGCCGGAGAGAGAGAGCGAGAGAGAGCGAGGCTCCAGAATGGAGCGACCGCTGAGTTCCCCACTGATCGCTTCTGTAACAGGCTATTTTTTTTTCTTTTTTGCTTTTGAGAGGAGACGTTTCTTCCGATGGGGAAGTCGATGTGACGGTTAATAAGAGTTTGTGACATTTCAAACCTCTGACTTACAGCCATTTGACTGGGATGTTTTTAGTCTCTCGCAGTGGCCCTCAGTATTGCCCGTATCATCAGTACGTGAAAAGGCAATTTAACTTTCATTACAGACTCGACGTCACCGGGAGCAGAAACGGTTCCCTAAAGTCAGTGAAAACACGGCCCTGCTCGCTTCTCTCCCTGCGTCATGCCTCGTCTCCGAGGAGCAGACCCATCTATCCTGTTTCCAAACCACAGTCACAGCTTGGCTGCTTTTTTGGTGCAAGACTTGTCTTAGAAGTTGATAATGTCTTTTTTCTTTGTGAAAGTAGGCGGTCCACTCCCCCACTGAGTGATTTTACATTGATTAGCCGGAAGACATCTAAATGGTTATGGATGTCTGGGCTTAAATTAGGCTGCAGAGGGTTTAAAAGTGAAAGTTTAGTAGACACTACGTCTTAAACTACGTCTAAGGATATCTTGTACTTATCTTATCTTGCACATATAGATTTCTCTGATGCATATTTTGATATTTACAGTTGTTTATGCATTGTTTAATGCAGTGGTTCTCAACCTTTTTCATATCAAGGACCCTAATTTAGTCCACATTAGAGCCACGGATCCCCATTTGATGAGATTTTGTCTCTCAGACCCAAATCTAAGAATATTTTTATTGTTAGATATGATTTTGTCCAGAATTCCATGACTATACTGTATTGTAGGTAGAGAGATAACAGTGAAACTATGATCAAAACAGTCATTCTTCTACATTCTCTAACTGTGTTAACTTCTTGTAAATTAAATAATGGTGAAGTTTAATAATTAATCAATTTGCTGGGGACCCCCTGGAACGCCCTCAAGGACCCCTGGTGGTCCCCGGACCCCATGTTGAGAACCACTGGTTTAATGCATTGTTTATATAAAGCTTGATCTAAAACTGGGCTATATATAGCCAAAAAGATCCAGCTAGATAAAAGCATAGACACAATGTTGAAATCAGTGTAGTGTCCAGTGGATCCTTTTCTGTTTTCCTCATTTAGAAAGAAAGAAGCAAAGTTTAGAAGGAGACGCATGACAGAAGATCCTGGTTGGATATAATCCTAAATCAGATGGATCATATGGCAAATATAGATCTGGAGACAGGAATCTTACCCACTAAAACATCACACAGTTTGTTTTTTCCAAAGCAGGCAGGGACTAATTGAAAGGAGTAAAGTAGGGGAGGATGGAAGTCATTTTCAGAGAGTCCACTCAGTGTTTAATAAGTTCTGGTCCCTCTGTCGTCACAGTCCACAGCTCCCCAAATAACCGCTTCATAACGACCCCCGACCTCACAAGCCCTCGCCCTCCATCCCCCATTAAACTGAGCTCTGTCCAATATCCTGGGAGTTTCATCCAGGCGACTCCCCAAGAGACCCGAGACTTACTTTCCGCTCAGTAAACCGTGACGTCGGAGCATCTAAAACCCGGTCACACTCCAAAGTCTTTTCACAGAAATGTCCCATCATGCCTTCTGACCCCTCAGCCGCTCACTCAGCATCTCAAGCTGGCCGCCGGCCATTCATCCAAAGGGGTTGTTTGAGGTTTCAGTCAGTGTTTAGTGGGAAATCAGTGTCCATAAAGACTGTAGTTTTACAAAATTACTCAAAAAACAAACTTGTTTCAATTGTATCACTTCTTATTTTTTCATAATGTGAAAGAAACATTTGCAGCAAACATACAGTTTTTAAGGTTATTTGAAATTTAAGTTTGTTTAAGTAAACAGAGGTTTCTGCGAGATGCTTGGAGCTGCGTTTGGTTTTACATGGCCGAGTGATAAATGATGTTGTGCATGGGTGTGATGGCAGGTCATAGCTCTATATTAAGGAAGCTGTCACAACTATTGATCTGCAACAAACACAGTAAACACACTGAAAGACAGTTAGATGCTCTCAAATCACTAAACAATAACATTTAATAAACAGAGAAGTTGCTTTTGATCACCGTTGGCGTAATGAATCGATGATCGTCTTGATAGTTATGGAAGGCATCTTTTATTGGCGCTAGAGATTGTCAAGTCCCATTAGCCATCTTAGCATACAAATAAACTCTTGTGTGAAATTGAATAACTACAGTTCATATCGCTGTGGTTGTGTGAAAACCTTGAATCTCCAACATGTCAACTTTTTAGGAACTAAGAAAAACAGCCTTGCCTTTAGTCCGAGGCATTTCTGAGTTTATCCAATGGTTTCTGAAAGGGTTTCCTAAGCCCGAGAGTAAGTCCTTCAACTGATTAAAAAATGAAAATCACATTAAAATTGAAGTTCTGAGGTTTTGTCCCTTAGAGGTAAGGGGTTATTCTTACCCAATAGCAGATGACAGACGAGTGACTAAGACACGGATCCAGTAGGAGCAACCTGTTTCATGAGGAACAGTTAGTCCACAGAGGGTTTAATCACGTCACCACACAGTGGATTTAGTATTGATCTGAGTCACATCAGTATGATAACAGGAAGGGAGCAGCTCCTCCTTGGCAACCTCCAAACAGTCTCTCTCTCCCTACCTGCAGAGGAATGTGTGGAATTGAGATAAGGTGACGTCTTGATTCACATATAGTAGGTGTTGGCCATGTTGCATCATACGTAAGCCTGCGTGGACAAGCCCAGTGATGCTCTGGTCTCAGTGATTAAACGCTGCTCGATTTACAGATGATCGATACCTTCAGCCAAGTTCAGAGCTAGTTCAAATATTGCTTAAGAGAGTGAGAACTGATCATGTGTCCAGTTTGTGAAATGAGAAAACACTGTCAGTCAAATTGGTGAAATAATGGCGAGTCGGGCAGGGAAAAAGGTGCCAACAGGTCAGCTGTGACCGTTTGCCCCCGCCACCGTCATCTCAACTTTATTTCACGTTACCTATACAGCTTCCTTATCAAACGCCAGCCGGGCAGGGATTGTGTTGGCACAAGGCATTTCCAGCTCCGGCTCATAAACGGCGTCACCTGTTGAGAATGCTGAAGGCGTCGCTGCACTTCCTATCAGCAGTCTCATAAAATAGGTATTTGATACAGGTGTCGCAAAGAACACATGAGGAATGATAATCTTGCCAGGACCAGTTCTACTTTACCAACAAGGGCGGTAGTCGTACGCGGTCTGATGTGCCATTGCTACTAGTTTGATTAATAGTTTGGATGAATTCTGTCTCTGACGTTTGATACAAAGTTATATAAGTAGTGTTATATTGTTTATTTTGTAATGTATGGAGACAGTCCAACATTTGTAATAGCTTAAAGAAATGTCCTTTTCTGCAACTACATTTGATTTTTAATACTATGTGCTGCTGGATGGCACAGATGGAGTTGGAATGGCTGTTTCACCCCGTGGTGTTTATTTTCATATCCCCCAGGCTCAAAGCTGAGACCAGCAGCATGTGTTGGATTAAAAGGTCAAAAGTCATTGTCTAGTGGTGAGCTATCTGCCTCACTGTATAGAGAGAGATGTGAGAGGGGGAGGGGGAGGGAGGAGAGAGGGAGGATGAGCAGATGAGGAAAGACAGAGCAGGGAGAGGAGTCATAGTATTGAGTCTTAAGACATAAGACTGAATCATGCAGGGTGTACTTTTCCACAGTTTTTCCTTTTTCCAACCTCTTGCCGTAAAGGCACATGTGAATATATGCTGTCATGTATTTGAAGTCGTTAAAGCGAGATTAGATTATCTCGACAGACACTTAAAACTCAAAAGAGAACAAATCGCCAGCGAGAGATAGAGATAGGTGATAAGATAAGGCGAGATAAAGCGCCCCTGGATGTTGTTTTCAAGTTACCTAACATGAATAGCAATCCACTTCAGCCCACTAGTTGCTATTCTGTCCCTCTCTTGAGTCTTTCCTCTCTGCAGTAACAAACAAGACATATTTATTAAATGCACACGAAATGAATCCCAGCCTTTCCAACTCTGTGTAGTCAGGTATGATATCTCCAGATTTTGTCACTTGTGTTCAGAGAGAAGCCAATGAGATTTTGAGCCTTTTTCTTTTTGACATGTTACACACCTCAGCTTCTCACACCTTGTTACCATGGAGAGGACACCTGCAAGTGTCTCTCTCAACCCCGATCCTCCCCAGCCATTCTCCCTCTTCAGGTTGTTTATCTGACAGTTTCACCGGTTAATTGACAGCTTCATATGTTCCGTATGTTGGTATGTTAACCCGCTGTTGCATGTATTCACCCTCAGGCAGGCTTTCACACCTTGTTAACCCCAAAAGGTGAAACCTGCAGGTGTACAGTGGCCTCTTTGAACCCCCACCCATCCTTCCTCACCCCCTCCACCCCATGCAGTCTGTTGTTGGGACTGTACAAACAGCCCCGTGCCCAGCGCCACCCCTCCCTGTCCCAGCACAAAGGCAGCATTTACCAGTACGTTCTGGTGACCTTCAGAGGGCAATGTTGTTGTAGCTGGACGCAGGGAGCCACAGCTCTGTATCAGCGGGGTCATTACACTTGCTGGCTAGTGTGTGTATGTGTGTAGGGAGGAATTGGGGTGGGGGGCAAGGCGTTGAGTCGAATGCCTATGTGCATAACTCCTTAAAGCGATGTTGAACTTTGGCAGTATCTTGGGTTGTGTAGCTTTCTGGCCATGATAAAACCCCAAAATTGCTCCGCTAGAGGAGATTGGAGAATTATGTTTTTTTTCTCTCTCTATCCCCTCTCATTGTGTGGTGAAACAGGTCTGAAAATCACACTTCTAGCACATAAACAAATGCGAACAAAGCAGATTCTAATAATATATGAAGAAACTAGTCATTCTGCTGAACTGTGGTTAAGTGAATCGCTTTCTGTATGTTTATTATACCTTTCAGTTTGAATAAGTGTAACACCGAACCTGTGCTGATGGAACAAAGAAAATAGTATGTTTACCAGTAATTGTAAACAGGCAAAAAAAAAAGTGGGAGACAGGACTTTGACAAAGCAGATTCTGCCTATATATAAAAAACAAGTCTCTCACGTTTTTTCGCCTATTTACAATTATTGGTAAACATATTATTTTGTTTGTTCTATCAGCATAAATTTCCTCTGACTGGATTTCAATGTTGCACTTGTTCAAACTGAAAGGTTTAATAAACATAAAGACAATAATTGACTTAAAGGGTTCAATTCAGCAACATAACTAGTTGTTTTATATATATTGTCAGAATCTGCTTTTGGGGTTACATCATGGCCAGGAAGCTACACAACCCAAGGCACAACCAAAGTTCACCATCCCTTTAATATTGTTTACTCGTGTTTAGCTGGAGTGTGCTGACATGTGCAGCTTTTGATTTTTCCTCCTAAAATACAAACGCTGCCAGGTGTGAACTTGACACCGGCGCTTTCCTCACTCAGCATGGTTCCAGTGAAGGTGCAGAAAATCATTTCAGCTGCTCTCTCTCTCTCTCTGCTCCTTTGCCCGGCTGTAACTCCCAGTCAGAGAGCGTCACGTGTCCAGATACGATGTCCCGTACTGTTTTTGTTTTTTTTTACAGGTTTTTACCAGAACACTGTGTCCTATAGTAAACCTTGAGTCTAGATTTCGCCCCATTGTGATTGAGGTTGCACTATAAACTGTTCAGCTCTGACTGTTTACAGTATTGACTGACTCCCATTGTCCCCTGTCATACGCTGCTCTATCTATGGTGTAGCGCTCTGGTGAATGGAGATTGTTCTGTATCTGACTGCACAATAACACAGCGTTTCATAGAGATTACTTATTGACAGCTGTTCAAATATTGTCCTGTTTGAAAGGAGATAAGTCTTCGGTGAAATATGTAGAAATGTATGCGAGGCTCGGTGAAAAACAGATTAGGTTTACACAGGAAATTTGGAAAGTGTTTATTGTTGATGAAGCTCTTTCACACATCATAAATTGTATTTCCTCCTGAATCTGCATCTCGCCACGCGCTGCTGTTGAATGTTTGCCCTCTGGTTTCCGGTCGCTCTCCGCCACCCACCTCCCTTAATCCTCTTTTTGACCCCGGTTGGGACACAAAGCCACGCGGCCGCACATTCGAAACCCATTTCTCATTCTATGCTCTGACCCCTCTCGCAATACACAACACTAAATGTCGTTCCTGGTGTCTTTCTAGGTGTGGTTTTGATGGAGATCGCAGAAGTCAACAGGAAGGTCCAAGTGGAAATGGAGGAGAATGTAAGTAGCCCATAACTGCTTTTTGAAGAGAAATCTCAACAGCCCTCCTTCCTCTCACCTCATAATTCTGCAGATCCTTCTCCTTGTTATGTTACACTCCACTCTCTCTAGTCCTACATTAAGTATAAATGCAAGAGTCTTCAAAATGAGTGAGCTATTCATCTCAGTCAGTCATTCAAAGTGAGATGAATGAGAGCAACATAATGGATCTGGAGGATAAAAAAAGCTCAAGGCCTTGTCTTGTAATTATGTTGTTAGAGTAATTTTGCGCCTCCATATCTCCGCAACGCTAACCGGTTCTTTTCATCTTTTGACCAATTGTCAACGCTAGAAGCACAAAGTCGCCACCACCGCTCAGCTTATCTTCACACATACCTAATAGACAGAGATTGGCCAATTGTTGCACTCCTCTCTGGACACATCACCCCCCTGAAACCTCACTAGCTCATACTGTTCATTTTAGAGAGTTTTACATTGTCGCAACAAAAGGTGAGGGAAAGTTTGACAAGAGCGAAGAAGCCGGACAATCATTCTTAACCCTGTTGCCTCAGGGCGAAATGCTTTGAATAGCTGCTGATGAAGAGAGGTAACGTGAAGTCAAGTGTCACCAGTGTAAATATGGCAACAACTGAAATACGAAACGCAGCCTGGCGTCACACAATGTTGTGAAATGAGCACAATGACGTAAAATGTGAATAAAGTGAGAGAAATATGTTTCTTCACCACGAAAGGATTATGTATAGATGTGATGAGAATCAGGCAGTAGTTTGACACTGAAATAGGCCGCTGGTTGACGGATGGGTGTATACATTCCCCAACAACCTGAGTTCAATTGCTAACTCATGCGAAGACGTCTTCTACTGTGAGTGAAGTTTTTCTTATTTTACCATGACAAAAACCTTACCGTAACCTTAAACAAATTGACATAACATCCCTAAGCGTGTATCACTCGTAGATCTAGTGAACAATATCAACAACACCGAATATGGACATGACCTTTAACCCAATTAACTGACCCTTGCTATGCCATCATCATTAGAATAGCGCTACTGTCAGTATTTGTTGATATAATAAGAATTTAGTTTTATAACTAACCTATTGATATACATACATACTGTATATCTATAATAGAGCTTTTTAATCCCTTGCTCATATAAGTGGAGCTTTTCTCCACTTTCTCAGGGTTTCCTTCAAACTACTTGGGTTGGTTCTGACTTATCTGTCAGAGGGGAAAGTTGTAAATCTTTAACCGTAGCATGCTGATAAGCCGGCCCTGGTAGTTGAAATCTCATCCTCTCAGAAACCCATTATCGTGCATTCCACTGGGTAACTCCGCTCTTATCATAATGTGGCCATCGAGCCATGTGACTGTACTGTACATTGTGTTTAGATCAGCATTCATGCAGGCTGATGTATGTTGCAATGAGTATGCGGTGTGTGCTTTGTCTCTGCAGTTCAAGAGGTTCCACAGAGAGATTATTACCGAGCTGGAGAAGAAGACAGAGATGGATGTCAAATACATGAATGTAAGTGCCACCGTAGTTGTGATTATGAGACTGTGCCGATGTGTGTGTGTTTGTGTGTGTGTGTGTGTGTGTGTGTTTGTCTGTATGTGTGTAGTTCCCTAATCGTGTCCCATTCCAGTCGGCTGTCCCTCTCATCTTTCCATCCATCCATCTATATATCCATCAGTGCGAGCATCCACCTACCCATCCTCCTCTTGCAGATTGGATTTTTATTTATACAATCTCGGAGGCAGAGCTGCTCCAGAGGCAGAAATAAGTGGGCGGAGCCAAAGAACCACAGTTTTTCAAGAACGCAACTTTGCTAACTGGCAAACTTGAATGGCAAAGAATGAAAGCTGGTCAAAATATAAATCATGAGCTTGGAATGATAAGGTTCTATCAGATTTTTTGTTGTTGTTGTTAAAGTTGAGTTATCCATATATTTATGATCTTTAAATGCTACTTTATGCTTGTGTGATGTTATGTAATAAGGTAATAGCTATTATGACGCCTATAGCACTCTTGGTACTAATTGAAAAAATGCACTCTAGCCATACTAAGTTATGTAGATGATAATGATAATGAATTAAAAAAAATAAGTCATTGCCATTCATATTTTTTATTTACATTTTGACCAGAGATCATTCTTGCGTGGCAAAAACTGTATGTGGTTCTTTGGCTCCGCCCACTGATGTGTAACTCAGCCAATGAGATTATTTCTCCCTCCAGAGAAGCTCTGTCTCCAGCAAATGTTTGTGTAAAACTCTGCAGTCTGCAGGAGGAGGGTGGGTGGGTGAGCGCTGTCTGCCTCCAGAGCTGCACTGCCTCCAAGAAACATTTGTATCACTAAAACTCCAATCTGCTCCTCTGTCCCTTCATCCATCAATTCCTCGCCTCACTCGTCCCTCGCCTCTCTTGTCAAATGTCTCCTGCAGGCCACCTTCAAGCGCTATCAGTCAGAGCACAAGCTGAAGCAGGACTCCCTGGAGCGCTCCCAGACAGATCTGAAGAAGTTGAGGAGGAAAAGCCAGGGGAAACACTCCTCCAAGTACGAGATCAAAGAGAACGAGGTGAGACGGAAACCAGCTGACCCTGAACATGGGCTCCCCCATCCTTCCCTTCAAACTGTACAGTGTATGCATCTAACACTTTGCAGGCATGGGGTTGCTGCATGCCTGTCTTCTGATGCCCGTGAAAATAGTTTGACAAGTGTACAATTTGTGTGATAGGGTGGAGAATTATGGGTAAGAGTGTTCTCATGCTGCTCACATACCAGCACGCAGGAGAAAGGAGGAGGTGAGGAGCTTGTGGATTTCAGTCTGGCTGAAAAAACTTTATGGTTCTGAAACTCCTAATTTTGCTGTTCTTTCGTATTATGATACTAAAAATCCCAGTCAACATGGTTGTCAAGAGTTGCTTACATAAACAATGCCCAGTAATCACAGACCCCCCCTTAAGTCAAGATAATCTCCAATATAAGAGGATCTAAGATGTGTATTCAAATTCACTGCAGGACTAAATCCCTAGAAAAAGAAATCACTTAAGTCTCCTCAAATCTTAACACTCACCATGACATACATGAAAGCACTTTTCAAGGTAGGGCAAGAGACAGAAAGCAGCAACAGTGGCACCACGCCTAGCTGTTGGTGGATTCTTTGTATTGATGTAAAGTAGAATAAGACCATTATACCTTGGCTCAATGCATTCAGCTGCAGCCTGGAGACTGTGTGTTCACTGAAGGCACACACCCAAATCTGCACAAACACATGCATGAATGCTCACATGCAGGCACACACACACACACACACACAAAGCCAGACCCAGGTTAGAGATCCAGGTTATTCGGGACAGGGCGAGTGGCGTTAATCTGTACCAAATGCAGACTTGAGGGTTTCAATGCTGGAAAGCAGAAGCTATACAGATACACTTGTCATTTAAGTGTAACTTCTATCATGCAATCACTCTAGGACATACAGTATTAAAGCTGCACTAGGCAAGTTTTTTATGCAAAAATGCACTTTTCTTATCAGCCTAAATCATAAAATGGGCCTGCAATAGAAAAGAGCGTCCCATCCCCATTAATTGAGATGTGGGAATGGGACTATAGATTTGTATATTTTGCCCAAATTAAATATGGATGTCTTGTATGTACACTTCTCTGTCCAGAAGTGACAATTCAAAACTTAAGAGCAAAATCCAAAACTATCAGATATTTTGCCTCTTTCGTCCCTTTGGTATCCTTTGGTATAAAGCGATCACAGACTGCGCGATTTGGTAAACATGAGTGTGCTGTGTGTAGTTTACTGACGTCACATGATTTCTGGAAATTGAAGTTGAAATTTTTCAAACATTTACCTTTTGCTGCCATTTGGAACTGCCAACATGCAAAGTGATGCCTAGTGGCCTAGACTGGTCTGGACGCACAAAATTGTAATGTTGCTCACACTATACTTGCTCGCATTGAGGTTTGCCATGTGGTCTGTGCCTAATCCTGCCACAATACACATACAAGCAGTGTACTGTAAAGAGATGGAGAGGGAGAGCAGGGCAAAGTAACACGGGAAGGAGATTTGAATGAACTGAGCCACAGGAGATGCGTAACAGCCAGTGTGGCCTCATAAAATCTAATCTTCAGAATCTCAAAAATCATGTTGAAATGACAAATGTAACCGTAACCAGAGTCAATGGTGAGTGAACACAAAGTACACAGTCTTGACTTTGAAGTATTACGAGCCGGTGTTTATATGGCCCTGCTTGACTAGGTTTGTTCTATGGCTTTCAGCAGCAGTATGCTTTCATGCTAAGTGGCTTTTGGTTCAAGTTGTATGCTTCCAAGTGCCTGATATGATCTTGGTGTTTCTTCTGTCCTGCTGTCCACTACCAACAAGCAGTCTAACACCTCAGACAGTGAGCTGTTTTGTAAATCAGTGTGGCAAGATGAGAGAGGGTTTGTGCGATACAAGGCTGCCTGAGCAATAACTCCTGTCTGTCTCTTGGTCTAATTTATCGACTGTTTTCATGGCCTCACTTTGACAACGGACAGTTTGTAAGCCTGGTTTGTTTCTAGAGGATTATTAAACAAAACCTTTAATTGGAAAGCAAGGAATTGATTGAAAGGTTGTAAAAGTGTAGCTCCCAGCTATATGTGTTTAGACACTGGATCTCCATCTCTTTCTCTCTCTCTTTCTGTCTGTCAGCATGCCGTTTCTTTTCTTCTCTCGCTTTCTCCCTCTCTCGCTGCTGCTAATATCAGTATCAGTCTTCTGTTTATCTTTGCACTTGAATGGCACCTTTTAAAAGACGCTCGTACAATAAGTCTTCTTATCTGGGTGGAGCTAAATAGCCTGAGCCTGGCTCTTTCCAAGGTGAGCTGAAACTCGGGGCCCCTCCTCTTCAGAGGTGTGAATGGCTTTTCCATTATCTGATAAAAAGGACACCGGTGGAGTACGAGATAGGAGAGGCCAACTGACCAGCCTTCTAATAATCATGCACAGGGGCTTGAGGGAGCTGCAAAATAATGAGCTCAGTGCTATCTGTCTGCTCTCTGGCCCCTTTCTGAGAGTCTGAGCGATTGTTTGCTGTGAAAATGGGAAATGAAGTGCCTCTGACATCGTAGAGGAGGGAGAGAGAGAGAGAGAGAAAGAGAGAGCGAGTGAGACCAGACACTAGAAGAGGGTCCGTGACACCAACAGGAAACCAAAGCCCCTAGAGACAGACTGCTTTTTTCCATCACCATGACAACCTGAGGAAAGAGAGAATGGGTGAGATAGTGGGTGGGTGGGTGGAGGATAAGGCGAGGGAGGGCAGAGGGGGAGAGAAGTCATTTTAAAGAGTTTGATATGCCTTATGTCAGGTCCAGTCTGCGCTGCGTGACAGACAGAATCTTTGTTGGTCTCTCGGTGGGAAGGTGTGTCTTTCGGCGGACTGATTGAGTTTCCCGCGGTGCGAAGGAGAGATCGGCGAACAGCGAGAGCCGCGAATGAACTCGCCGCTAAGTGCAGAGAGACTTTGATTAGAAAGCTCATTAGGGCCAGGGCCTTGATTCTGAGGCGGTGACTCTGACCTGAGCAGATTAAGCAAGAAAGATTGAGAAACATGAAGCTGTGGCTGCTGTTCTTTGAGTGCGCTTCAACCGATTTTTCCTCAAAGAGCCCTGTCCAACAGCTAGTTTCTCAGGTCAATATTAAAGCTGCACTAGGCAAGATCTTTATGTAAAAATACACCCATCTTATCATACTGAATCACAAATTGGGGCTACAACAGAGAACCGAGTCCCATCCTTCCTAATTGAGACGCTGTAGATTCACCCTAACTGCCCAACAAAAGGCAGTGACAAATCAAAACCTAAGAGCGAAATACAAAGCTGTCTCTTCCAGAGAAAAGCTGGAGTCACCAATGACAGCTGAACCCGCTGTGTCACTAAAAAAGTATATTGTGGTCTGAAGAATGTGCAGTTTATTGATATCACATTACAGTATTTCTGGGTAATGAAGTCCTTCAAAACTTTCAAAAATTCAAACTGTTATCCCTGCATGAATCTAAGATTTTGTTCAGTGATTCTCTTAGTAACTATAACACTGCTACACTTAGGTATTAACAGGTGTTAACTCCACCCCTCCGCCTGGGCATTTATAAAGCGTTAGCGCACTTGAATCATAAAGGCCAACGAAATATAATGAGGGCAAAGTTTCTGTATAGTCTCCATTTATGACCAAATGTTTCTTTTACTTGATTTGAAGTGGCCTTTCAAGTTTGATGAAATGAAACCCATTCGTAATCTTATATGCAATTTCAAAACTGCATGGTCATCCTTCTTAAAATAAGTCTGTTTCCTTCACTATTGACATGCTGACTTTTTGGAGTCTGTGTTCATCCAAACCAATGCTTCTCTTCCAGGACACCCCACAAAACACAATTGTACTGCTCATTTTAAGACTTCATTTAAAACCGAACTAGTTATTAATCCCATACCGGGTCCTTCTAACCTCTCTGCCATCCTCTGACTCTGTCCACAGTACCTGGAGACCATCTCGTCACGCCAGACAGACATGCAGAAGTTCATCTCCGACGGCTGCAGAGAGGCTCTGCTGGAGGAGAAGAGACGCTTCTGTTTCCTGGTGGACAAACACTGCATGTTCTCCTATCAGATCTCCACCTTCCACGAGAAGGTAAGGAAGACAGGAGAGAGGGGAGGTGGGGAAAGAGGGAGGGAGGGATCTGGGAGAAATGAGGGAGAGAGGACGGCATGGAAGAAACCGTAAGGGATGGGCGGATGGAAGGCTGGGTGACAGATGAGGCAGTGGGGAAGGGGATGAGTGGAAAGGAGAGAGCAAGAGGGTGAGGCAGATGGGGTGTAAGGAAAATATGGATGATAAACTCTTTGCCTGATTGAGGCTTTGCAGTTGCATCA
The DNA here is from genome assembly GCF_046629955.1 of Centroberyx affinis. Classification (NCBI taxonomy): domain Eukaryota; kingdom Metazoa; phylum Chordata; class Actinopteri; order Beryciformes; family Berycidae; genus Centroberyx; species Centroberyx affinis. Next base: position 466,427 of record NW_027280356.1, read on the forward strand.
CAAACTGCCGGCATCATGGAGGTCCTGTGGAAAATTGGCTGTGTGCAAATAATGGCTAAATATAACAGGGCAAGAAAAAGAGAGATACCTGAAAAAAGATTGTTTTGGTGTGGGTGTAGATCCATTCAGTAACACTGCAAGTAAAAGTGAATATAAAGGTTACTGTTTTGTATTTTAGTCCTAGCCTCTACTCTAAAACACTATGACTTGTAGCTTGAGAAGAATCAGCTGAGTTAACCTGAACAAACAGTTGGTTTTTGGATTTGCTTGCTAGCCAGCAATATAATTTAGTAAAGCAAATTATGTTAATGTTGACATGACTACTAGCTACGACTAATGCTAGCTTATACTATACGTTCGCTAGTGCGTAAATGTGTTTACAAGACAGCGATAGTTACTGACCAGATTCTATTATCTAAACATAAAAGTGATCAGATGTATTTGTTGAATGATCAGTTCCCAGTCAAAACCCACACAGAAATGAACCATGTCTATTCCATATTATTGGAAAAGACGAGTCTAAGGTGTAGAAACTTAGCCACTGTGGCCCAAGAGCTTAAGACCTCCAATATGGCTGCCAGAGGCCGGCATTATGCCACCTGAAAGCCCTCGATACTTTTGGTAAACTTTTCTGACATGTGTCCCTTTTAAATGAGGCAATATCACTCCAGAAAAGTCTATAGTCATATCAGTGATTAAGACAAACGTCCTTTACCACTCACTCACTCTCTTCCTCTCTCAATGTCTTGTCTCCAGGCCAGAGAGATGCTGGCAGTGAAGCTCCCCAGCTGGCAGGAGAAGTGCAGCGACGCCACCAGGGTGCCAGACACGGTGATGACCATGATAGAAGGGATGCGCACTCCCGTGTCCAACACTCCAGAACCGTCGCCGCTCGTCAAACGCTACAACATGGTGAGTGTGAGCTGAACGATCGAGTGGCACGAACACTGCTGTGCATGGAGCTTTGGATGAAACCGTACTCCAAAATTCGCATAAAAATGACATATATGTTAAGTGACATCACAGGACATGACATCATAGGAGGTTTTAGGATACCTGAAATTGTATAATACTTTGTACTGCTTTTGATCATGTTTTTTCATACACTCATTGTACTGTAAGGTACTTCAGATAACAGCTTCACCAAATGGTACATAAGTAGAGCAAATCATGTAGAAAAAAAATTGCCCCAGTAGTGTTTTATCTTGTTTTTGTTTGTAGTTTATCTTGCAAGGATGCCACACTCCTGTGGCGATATCTGTTGTGAAATGACAAGAAGATCAGCTGTATCAGATGGAGGCTTTTGTGTGTAAACTTGTATGTTATCATTAGCTGGCTGTCAGCCGGGGGAAACCCAGCATGTGCTGTTGTTCTCGCTCTCAGATAAAGTCCACTCAGTGTTATGGCCTCAGGTGTTTATTGCTGTGTAGGAGAGAGACAATAAGCTCTAATCACGTTAATGACTGGTTGAACACCACTTCCTTGATAAGCACTTGAACCTTGTTGATGAATATCGTCACTGTCGGGATAAAGTCTCATCATTCTATAAAGCAAGGAATCTCTGTCTGTATGTGTGTCCTTCGCATATCTCGAGAATCGTCCGTCCGATCTACTTCACACTTGGCGGGTGTATTGCTGGGGACTCAGGGAAGTGCAGTGTCAACATGCAACACGTTCAATATTAATAAACTTTGAATAAACAAGTGAACAGCGCTCTGTGCAGATGCGGGGCAAACGGGCACTGCACTAGTAACTCTAATTTTGGTGATTTTCATGTTTTAACATAAATTGAAAGATTACATGACTTGGGTTAAGTAAATTCTATGAACCTTGGGCTCATGAAAACTTTCAAAACCCACTGGATAAACTAAAAATGCATGGTCGTAAAGCTACAACAAGGCTGTTTTTCTTAGTTCCTGAAAAGTTGACATTTTGGAGATATAAGGTTTTCACCAGATGGCACCGAAATGCAGTATCGCAAGCTATTATTGTCACTGAATAATAGATTGCCGGGTTCTGTCTGCAGTACATGCACACTCATATTTTGTCAAATTGCATCCTTTAAAATGGATTTATGATTTATCCTGTTATGCATGTACTAATCCTAGTCTTTATGATCTCCCCAGAACAACGTGGAGTCGATGGGTCCTCCTCCAGCGCCGCCGCTGCTTAAGGCCCAGATCAGTCCACTAGCCAACATGTTCAACCCAGAGCCCAGATCTCCCCTCACCTCCTCTTCAGACCACAATTCAGGTACTGCTGGCCTGACAGGAGCCTCTCACACACAAACAAGTCAAGTTTAATCAAAATTGGACTGATGGTGTAGCTGTTATGGCCTTTCACATTTAGAAAGTTTGACCTTGAATTATAGTGTCTCCGTTAGTACTAATTTTTTACATTTTGTAGATCCTACAAAATATAAAAATCCTACTCTCATCTGCTTGTTAAAAGACTGTGATCTACATTGCTTTAGCTAAATTTGTATTTGAAGGATTTCATTCCTAAATGCTATATATCCATTTAGTTAATATATCAAAAACATGATTTTGTCCTCTAAGGCATTACTATGTGGTAAGCAAATGCCTCACAATGACTCAAAACTTTAATAGTAACCTATAGCGTGCTTTACCTTTATTCCAGCAACCATTTTGCCACAGTAGAGGGGATTGTTTTTCAAATGGCGGATATCTAATGGTATCTAGAGGTTTTGACAGACTGAGTTGACAGTATCATAACTCTAATCTGTGTTCTTGGATCCTCTGTTGGCTCCAGACCAGGGCAGCATCGGGGAGGGCAGCCTGTCCCGGTCGGTGTCCCAGTCGTCCGGTCTCAACGTGGGCAGGAAGCCCCGGGTCCGGACCATCTTCCCCCACACGGCGGGCAACAACGACACGCTCCTCAGCTTCGACGACGGCGACGTCATCGCCCTGCTCATCCAGGAGGAGAAGGACGGCTGGCTGTACGGAGAGCTGGAGAAGACACGGCAGTATGTTTGTTACTCACTCGATAATCCATTATGTGTGCTGATTTAGGAATTATAGGAAGTGTTATATCCAAGGATGTGGTGGAGGATAAACCCACCTCAACTCAGTTTACCCTCCTTTTTATTCCCCCATGAAATGAACTCCCATCAATTTTACATCCTGGAAAACAGTATCTTTCATGGTGACCTCATGCTGCACCAGTAGCTGTAAATATACATTTCTAACCAACAAATCCATCAGATAAAACTGCCTTTCTCTCCTTGACTCATATTCCATTGGATTAGACTTTTGAATGATCCCTCACTGCATTATGTCCCGCCCCAAAACACTGTTTTATCAAATCCAGGAAGTAAAGATGCCATTTCATGGGGTCTTTAATTGAGTTCACCCACCATTTTAGGGCTGACATAAATATTTATAACTTAAATTAATAGTATACATCATAGTAAGTAGTATCAAACTTACGTAAGTTCTCTAAAGATGGGGTCTTTTAAGGGGAAAGGCATAATGCTTTTCTGAAAATATAAATTATTTTTGTTTATATTGGTGGTTGTTTGCCTTAAGATCAAACTGTAGTTTACCCACTTTTTTATTTACCACCACATCGCTGGTTATAACCTGCTGTATGACGAGTTTGAAAGGATATATAGTAGGTAATCTAGGTCATACATAACATAACTAAAATCCCGACTTTCATTGTGGGCTGAAAGGTTTCATTACAGGATCTACTGTGCCACGTCAGTACACACATTTAGATGAAATCTAAATACAACCTTTGACACACCCACAAGAGGAAATGTACTTTCATTCCAGCAAATATGCAACAGCATTGACACACGGGCATTGTTCACATTTCTGAGGTGGCAGTACGAGTTCTGCTTTGTGTTTGTTAATATTTCGCTGCGCTAATACATCATGGCTGGCAACACAGAGCATGTCAGGTATGCTTGACTTGACAGTCTTAATGCTCTCTCTCTCTCTCTCTCTCTCTCTCTCACTGTTGCTCTGTCGCGCACGCGCAGAAACAAGAGACACTTTTATAACTCACATGGTGATGCAGGAAGATATGACAGGAATATTTCATATGTCAAGAAGGAGGAAAAAAATAAATTAAGTAGAAATCACACCTTTGAAGGCTGGCTGTGACTCCATCTCACCTCCAGACGGAAGAGAGGGAAAAATAAATAAATCGCAGACGCTAAACCAAATCCTTTCCTGTACGATAGTCTCTTAGACAAACAATCAGTGCACCTGTTAGCCTTGTGCGTCTTGTTTGCCTGAATTGTCAGGTTTGGCATTGTTATTGTACAACCAGTTGTGTTTGTGTACGCAGCAGCACAAATCCATAAAGTATCTTTGAAGATGCCAGTGTAATTCCAGTCAGCTTCAACAACCTCTCCACTCCTCCCTGCTGCTGTTAGGACTCATAGTGTAGGTGAAAGCATTACTGAGAGCTTTCTGAGAGCTGAGAGTCCTTGTCATTTTTTTATTTCCACATAGAAACAAATGAATGGAAGCCTTATCTCCTCTCTTTCTGTGTGTGTGTGTGTGTGTGTGTGTGTCATTAAGCTGCTTTTTGAATTGAAATGCTTTTAATATGAATGCTATCAGTGGCAGTTTGTCAAGAAGAGGACATGTGGGCATAAATCACGGTTAACAGCGAATTCAGTTCCTTAGCAACAAATCCAATGCCTTTTCCCCAGACGTGACTTGGAGACGACTTCTGTCTGTCTGTCAAGTCTGTCCGTCTGATATTCCATGTCTCATATCCGTGTCAAGATTCAAGTGTGTTATCTGAATCAGTGGTTATCAACCTTTTTGGCTCACAACCCCATAAAATCATTCCTGTGCACATGCCGAATGGTGATCTTCAGATGATGGTTGTTGTTCTTCCTGCTCTGACTCCTGCTTATTTCATTATTGAAAGAAGCCCAGAGGCTGCACACATTCATTATTTCACAAGAAAAAGGCATTCATATATCATCATGTATTATTGGATATATTATTATATTATCTTGCGAGCCCCAGGCTAAGAAATACTGATTCACATGATTACTGTTTATTAAGTTTGTTAAGAATTGTCTTGACATTTGAGCTGATGTTTATGTTGCTGTCTTATTTTCCAGATGGCCTGATATTGTGCTGTGTTTGTCTTTTTTGTTTTAGGCGGGGTTGGTTTCCCTCATCTTACTGCAGACCTTACACTGAGTCAGCGATATCAAATAGGTAAGAAAACAACACATTACAGCATAGGTAATCAATCAGTGAGTTTGCACAGCCCCAATTTGATGACCTTTGCGTTTGTGACAATGCCATATGTCTCTGACCATAGCAGCAACCTGGGGACGCCGGTGCGTAGTCTGAGTGTGGCCAGTCTGCCGGAGCAGGAGGAGGAGGAGCCGGTGCTGCTGCCGCCCCCGGACTACAGTGACGACGCCCCCTCCAGCCCGGTGGTCCGCCTGACGCCCTCGCCAAAGAACACGGTCAGTACCTGATGATCCCCTGCAGGGTCAAAACCTAGCCAAGTCAAGTCAGGTTGATTTAAAAAGTCCAGAGAAAGCTGGACTCACCAGCGTTAGATCTTTTCCTCCCTCGTCTCTCTTTTGGTTTCCTTTGGTATAAAGCATCACAGACCGGCCGGGTTGCTGATATCACCTTACAGGATTTATGGGTATTGAAGTTCATACTTGTTTATACATGCTGCTAATTGAAAAAAACGCAATCTAATCTGCTTGATAAAAACGATATTGACTTCCTGTTATAAAGACAGAGTAGTAGCCTTGCTTTGCATTTTGAAATAATGATCATAAACACACTTGGCAACACAAGCCATATTGCTACGGTGTTTGAAGTGGGTAAACTACTCTAAAGAGTTACTTCGAATAAAGAGTAACTTTGTACCATAACTAGTTACTTTTTAAGTAAGTAAAGTAATTAAGTAATTATTTTAAGAAGTAATTTTCCCTAACACTGATACACTATATCTTTACTAAAACTTGTACAAATCCTTCCTCTTCAAATCCTTTTCTGGGAAACTCTGGGAAGAGGAAGTTAATAAGACACACTCTCCCCTCCTTCAATAAATATTGTGGATGTGCCATGAGGCCAGGCACCGAAACCCCAATTGTTCCAGTAGAGGATTATGTCTGTAACATAATTGCTGTGAAGTGTGGCGTCACTGAAAAAGATCACACATGTTCAGGAAAAAAGGTCTAATGTACATCGATATGACATGTTGTATATGTTGTTTAGCAGATGCTTCTGTCCAAAGCGACTTACAATATGTGCATTTTATATCATTTTATATCTGATATCTTTTTATATCTTTATTGCCCTAGCTGAGTCATCATGCATTCCACACCGATACCAGAAAACACCATGACACGCGACCATGTGTAACCTTTACTGCATTTAATTTTGATGTAACAAGGTCTTATTATCTTCTGGTTGCATAGTCACTGCCTCCACACCCTCGAAACAGAGCAGAGTCAGACACACACCTCAACACCTTTCACCCAGTTCAAGGAAATATTGATGATTTTCCAAGAAGGATGAGTGAGCCTAAGAAAAATTAAAAAGATAAATAATTGAGAAAGGTCTGTCTATGAGTGATAAGTTTGCAGTAAACCCTCTGTTTTTTTGCACTTTCTTGCACTACAACACTCTGATTGAAACATTAATGATTCCTACAGTCGTCAGCTTACATGTTCCCTCTTTCATAGACAGTTTTCTCATTCTGGCTGAGAGGAAGTGTTCATCAGAAACTTACTGGCGAGTCTGGACTGGCCTCAAAACTTGCAAAATTGAAAAATGTAAACGGTGGGGAGCAATATACCTGTAGTACAGCCTGTGTTTCTCCTCATTATGGATACTGTACAATGCAGCTGCAGCCACAGATATAGTTTAGTATATTATTAGCTATGCTCATTATAAATAGAATCAACGGGGTGGAATACAGTAGCTACTGTTTCCATGTGAAAAGTCAATAGTTGTGTAAGAGTAAGGTGAATATCTCATTTGGGGGCATAACTTCATATGCTTACCCATTGTTGCTCTTGTCAGAAATGTTCACTACTTGGTGATATTGTATACTGTACTGTATATACTCCATTATAAGATAAAATGCTGCAGTGATACAAACCTCAGTTGTGTAGTAAGAGACAGAAAGAAAGAGAGGGAGAAAGTGAAAGACAGAGTGACCAGACAGTTGTCGGCTCAAAAGTAAAAAAAAAAAAAAAAAAGACATCTGAAAAATGCTCCCGGCCAGGTTTTACCTCTGCTCAGGAATGGAGAGAGAGAGAGGAGAGAAGGAGAGAAGGAGAGAGAGTTACAGAAGGAGGGATAGAGGACAAGAGGGTAGAGACACAATTTCAATTAGGGCCTGCACTGTTTCAGCTGATTGAGAATGAACTAGTAGCTGTCCAGGAAGCAGGAAAGCCCCGACACACCTCTCTCAGCCTCTCCCAGTCTTTCCCTCCCCTCTCTCTCTCTCTCTCTCTCTCTCTCTCTCTCTCTCTCTTTCAGCCTCCCTCTCTTTTTCTCCCCCATCATCACCCCGCTTAATTTCCCTCTGCTCTCAATGTCCTCTGTATCTGCTGCCTCAGGGTTTTGGGATGAAATGCACTACTGTGAGGAAAGCCGGCCCAACAGCAGGAATCCCAGTCCTCTCATCTCTTCATTTTACACCTCTATTTTAACTCTTCCTGGTCCTTAGTCTTTAGAATAAAGACTTTAATAATGCCACATATAAAAAGCCGTCCCTTCAACCATTACGTCAGGTGATGACAGAGGGCTGACTGTGCTCTTTAGGTTTGTTTTTGTGTCTGTGGGTCAGAGGTGGACCTTGTAACCGCGTCTGTTGGTTCATTGCGAGGTCCATGTTCAGTGACTCCTGGATGAAGTCTGCTCTCTAGTGGAAGAGCAGGGTAAATGCATGTTTGTCATGTATTTAGCAAGGGTGGAAGTAACTAATTATTACATTTACTCATTACTGTAATTGAGTAGCTTTTTTGTGCACTTGTACTTTTTTTTAAAGTCAGTAATTTTACTTTTACTTAAATATATTTTCACTGAAGTATTGTACTTAGCTACATTTTTAATTACATCCATTACAGAGTATAGATTTTGTGGCTCTCCATTAGCATCAGAAACCGGACCATTGTAAATTGGCCAGTTGTAAATCCATTCACAGTGAACGGTCAGTCAGCAAAGAAGGGAAGAGTAAGCTGGCTGTACTTTGTTTGGTCACTTTATTGTGTAATTTATTGTGTAATTCTGAAATTAAAAGAACCTAGTTTGAACTAGAAAAGATCACATCTAACAATGTTCTCAGTAACTTTTACTCTGGGTTCATTTTAAATGAGCTACTTTTTACTTTCACTTTAAGCAGATTTTTACACCAGTACTTTGACTTCCACTGAAGTAAAATATGAGCAAAGTAACAGTAAAAGTACTTCTACTTGAGTAGGACATGCTTATACTCTTTCCACCACTGGTATTTAGTAATGTAAGGGCATCTGTACAAGCATGACATTGATATAAAGGTGCATTATTAAGATATGTATCTGAAAAACAGAGAAAAAAGTTTGGATCCTCTGGCCAGTGTGTTTATCTGTTTAAATCCGGCCTTGACTGTGTAGATACTGAATGAATGAATGATAAAATCTGAACTGATCTGATCTACAAAACAACAGATTAAACTAAAAACACACGAGTCGATGAGAGTTTCTTGATCTGCTGTAACACCTCCATAAGTTTCTTTATTAACTTTACTAAGGAAATACTTTCTATTCACCTCAGTATCCCTCCAGGCACATAGCTAATCTGTCAGCTATTTGTGTCCCCTAACTTTATCGTCCTCATGCTCACTTGGCTCTGGAGAGGCGATAAGACTGCCAAGAGAGAGAGAAGGAGGAGTGTGTCTTTCTAGATGGTCTAGATTCCTGAGTGTGTGAGGTCTGTGAGGTTATGGTACAGATCTTATCAAACCAGTCTGGCAACATTGACTTTCATCACAGCTGGAAGGAGGGTGTGTGTGTGTGTGGTGATGGTGGCTGGGGTGTGTGAGGTGTGAGGTGTAGGGTGCTGCATGTTACTTCACTGTGTGCATCATATCTTCATCCTCTCTTTTTTCTTCCGGCAACAGGTTTCCCTAGTCAATGGGACTGGAAAGGCTCCTTTTCTAGGGTGAGTGACTTAATCAAACACGACTAATAAAACCTGATAGATTACCGCAGATATGCGTAAGCAAGTCAAGGTTGATTTATGATTAAAACAAAGCGGGAATGAAGATAATCGTGCCAAGTATTTGTGAGTTCAACCGGTGTCAATGCGAATTTCCCTTTTTCGCCCTGCAGAGGCGGGAATCCCTTCGCCACGGTGAAGCTGAGGCCGACGGTCACGAATGACAGATCAGCGCCGGTCATCTAGCGCCCCGGGAGGAGCTTCACCGTCATCATGCCTTCAGGGGAATCACGCACCATGGAGCTCCGTGCCACGCTGACTCTCACCCCAACCTGACGTCTTGTCGGCCCGCATGCTCGTCTTTCTCAGCACCACCCGCTCTGTCAAAGGGATCCATTGTATGCCAGTATGTGTTGTCCATTTGCCACAACAGGGAGACATTGTGTAATCAATACATGAAGAAGCAGATCTGTCAAAATCTCTGCTGAATTTCCTGGAAAGCTCTGTAACACAAAGCAAATATTTTGGGGTATGCATCCAGCCTGCATGTGTCTTAAAGGAACAGTTCACCCCAAAATGACCAAAATGAAAATTCAGTCATTATCTACTCACTGCTATGTCACTCAAAACTCCATTAAAGTTTGTAGGACCACAAAACACACAGCAAATAAAACCCCTTACGTAGTCTTATCCCTAATTTTTGAAGTTAATGGGACCAACTTGTATAACAAAAGACAGAAAGGAAAGAAAAGAAAGCTAAGAATATAGGAGATAATGAGGTAAATGTTGGACTTGTGGACCCACTGTGTAATCGTTTGGCTACAAAACACTTTGATTATGCTGCATGAGGTGTTTGGAGAAATTTGATGGGCATTTTATACTTTTTTTGGAGTTGTAAAAAGATGACCCTGTTAATTTCAATAGCTTGGGAGAAAGCTGAGATGAAACTACAGGGTTTAAATCACTGTGTGTTTGGTTTTCCTACCAAGTTCAGTGGAGTTTCAACTGACGGGGTTGAGTGATAATGGCTGAATTTGCATTTTGGGGTGAACGACTCCCTTTGGGAGGAATTCATGTTTTTCAAAGATGCCTCAACTGTGCCACAAGGTCATTTTAGGCTTTTTTGCCCTGTAGTCAGTGCGGTGATACCTGCAGAAACCCAGTGATCCAATGATATTGAACGGACGAGGCTGAAACAGACCAGCACCCAGGCTACCTTCCAGACTCGGCAGCAAAAGGATTGTTATTTTTATTTGTCTATTTCTTTCTTTTTTTTTTTTTTTTTTTTAAAGGCATTGTGATCTATCGAAGTTGTGAGAATGAAGGGAGAGTGACGTTTTGGGAAAAGGGCTTTGTTGTTCGCGTGGCGTTGTGCTTCAACGAAGGCATTATCTCTATGTGACCAGTTAATAAAAATGAGCAAGCTATTTATATACAGTTATAAGTACATTTTTTTTTAGATATATTTAAATAAAATATGTATACAGAAGTCCATTCTGTGAAGGTGCCCCTCTGATGATTTTATAGTCAAAGAATTGGCCACTATGCTCAATCTGAGCCATGGAAAATGTCCCGTATTGATTTTTGATTTGCCATTGACTGCTAGAATGTATTTTAAATGGGTAAATTGACCTATTGATGAAGGGAATATTTTTCACTCCTCATGGTTTTACTGCTGTAAGTGTCGGGTCCCAATATTCCCTTTGCTTTCACTGTAAGCTGTAGGTCTTTGTATACAATGCACACTGTTTATGCAAATTAAAAGTGTACCTTACTGGTGGACATTGCATTGTATTTGAGTATGGTGGGTCATTGTTTGAAATATACAAAGTATTAAATATATTGTGAAGAAAAGGAGGATTTTTTTTGCCTTATATTTGTGGATGAAAGCTTTAAAGAATGTAATCGTATGATGAGGAACTGATTGCCACCTGGAATAGAAGTGAAACCATTTTTTTTCATCCGAAAAAACCCACTGATGTGTAACTGAATTGATTTTACTGACATAGTTATTCCCACATACTCTTTTCAATGCGTACCTTGCCACTGTGTTGACCAATGTAGTCTTTTTATTTCTCAATAAAACAAGGAAAAGGAAAAGTCTTTGCTATTACGATTTATAATGCGCTAAACCCCCACCTCTCTCTTTACTCACTGATTCTCTCTCTTTTTTTCTCTTACTAGTTTCTGTAACTGACAGTATGAGTGAGAATATAGTTTAAGAGTTTAAGAAATCCAGTGGTTCCCAAAGTGAGGTCCGTGGATCCACCTGGGGTCTTTGAGGAGCTTCCAGCAGGTCTCCAGCAAAATTAGGTTAAATTTATTTTGTTTTATTTCACTCACCTGATGTTAGCACATTGAGAAAATGGATGGAAAAACAAGGATGACCGTTTTGATCATCACTTTCTATGTCCTCACTGTTAACTCCCCACATATAGACAAGACAGCTATACATAATTCTGCATAAAGTCATGGCTAGTAGAGCAATTGAGAGATATCTGCACTCTAAAGAAAAGTCCTTTGATATAGGAGGTTTGTCTCAGGTGTATAGGTTAAAAAGAACAGACAAAAAGAATCAAACAAGAACTTGCACACTGATTTTTAAAAAAAGGAAGAAACCCAACAAGAGGCCAACTGATGCAAAAAAGGACTTTTTTTCTTCAAAAAAGATTTTTTTTTTACATAAGGTGCAAAAGTGACAGAAAATGCAAAAATTAAAAAAGTGCACAACAGAGAAGGTTTCGGTATAGATTATTATCAGTTCTGTGATGATGATGATGATGATGGTGATGATGATGAGGAGGAGGAGGAGGAGGATGACTGAGGATGACTGACAATAACCAAAACATTTTCTGGGTACTATTCTTTTTTTTTTTTTCACTTTTTTGTCACTTACAGCATAATATTTTTTAAGTTTTTTGCTAAGCTTTGCATTTTTTTTTCACTTTTTATACAAATAATGTCAGTCTTTTTTGCATCAGTTGTCCTCTATTAGACTTCTTCCTTCCTTTTTTTTTTTTATCAGAGTGCCAGTTCTTGTTCTTCTCTGATGGGGCTTCTTTAGGATAAAAACTCATAAAACAGGGCTCCGTGGGCTGATGTGTCTGTATTTGGAAGGTCCTTGACTTGAAAAAGTTTGTGAAACCCTGCTTCAAATCTTCCGACTCCTCTTTGATTCCTCCATTCTGTCAAATATAACCCAGCAGCGCCCCCTACTGGACGACAAAGCTACAAACACTTGGAACCGCAGAGGCAGCCAATGGGAAAGGAGACACACCAGCACTTCCTGTTTCAAATACGGGAGGAATCGTGATGTAAATAGGTAACATTATGATTTTAGCAGGCTGTCCATTCATTTTCACCTGCTGAATGAACAGCAGTGAAATACTCGCACCGGCACGCGGTTTATGAGAGGAAAGTCAAGGTTGGTGTGTTTGAACTGTTGTTGATTTTCTATTTCTAGAGGTGTAAGCCTCTAAGCCTAAACCAAAAGCGAGCTGAGTGTTGTCGTTTAAGCTCGAGGCTTGTTTCACTGTACAGTAGCGTTGTGTAGACCGGTGAATAATGTTAGCATTACATTTACAGCCATTGACACCTGCAGTATATCATCCTTTACAGACTGATGTTAAGCCTTACATACTGTGTTGATGATAGTGTTGCACAATGCGGATGAACTGCTACACAACCTTCGTTACAATGTAACAAACATCAGACAGAAACATCAAACATATTGCTGCTAATATTCCCACAACGCAGTCATTTTCTGCCTTCCTGCTGATCGGTAGAAGATGCAGCTAGGTGATTTTGTTTTTACCGCAGTCATGCTCGCATTTCCATTTCCCAGTCGAGTCAAAATACAGGCTGTAGTTTATTGATTGCTGGTGACAGAGGATACGCCTTTGAACGGCTTCATCCCTGCTGATTACGCAATACTATGAGATGAAAAAACATTTTTGCAGGCCACATCACATCCATCTATCTCTTTGTTTACTATACTGACTGCATCACTTTACAGCAACCTTGCAGTATTTTATATCATTCCGTTTACAGTTGCCACGGTGGCTAAAACGTGTTGTATTTGGAATATGGGTCAGTAACGTGGTATTATCAAGGCTTTGACCCGCACTTGAGAAGTGGAGCAAAAGTGGTGTAAACAAAGCACAGTGTCCATGGATCACTGCCACCTCAATACATGATCCTGCTTATTGTGTGAAGCTCTGCTCTACTCATTTTTGCAGAAATGGCATTGATTGACAGGTGATACTTTTACCCTTGTTTTGTTAACCCAAATTAAATGGGGATAATATGCGTCGATGAGGAGATAAGTGGAGTATTGCCGGACAGGAAGCCATTCAGGCTGTGTCTTGGCTTCATTTTGAATTCATCAGAGTCTCAGAGAGGAGAGAAAGCCACAGAGGGTCAGCAGTCCTCCCAGCTGCTGATTCACACGCTTCCTTCAGGCTTCTCTCTCTCTCTCTCTGAGGCAAGTTGTACTGCAGAGACAGGCTGCTGGAGGTAATGAGTGTGTTCATGTCCTCCGGAGCTAAACTGTGTCTTATACTGTTACATCTCATAATGGCCCCTGGGTGGCGGAGGCTAAGCTGATTTCATTCTCACCCTGCCCTTTAACTGCACACTCCCTCATGTCTTATATAGCCTCTGATTTATTCATCCTGGCCTAATAAATCCCTTTTGTGCTTTCTCTCTGTTGCTCTTTCCCCCTTAACCTCCCTCTCTCCTCCCCTCCACCTCCCCCTTCTCCTCCTCCTCCCCAGCAGCAGGTTCCAGGTGCAGCCATGCCCGTCTCCCTGCTGTGGGCGGTGGATGTGTACGGCCGGGTGTACAGCCTGTCCACCGGGGGGCAGCAGTGGGAGCAGTGCCGCGACGCCCAGCTGGAGTTCAAGCGGGTGGCGGCGGCGCAGCAGTGCTGCTGGGGCATCGCCTGCGACCACAACATCTACCTGAACGTCCACGCGTCCGACCTGCCCATCCGCTACCAGGAGGAGACCTACGAGAATCACGTGGGTCTATTTGTCCAATCAGAGTGTTGTTTCTTACACAGGTTAGCCTATCAGGACCGACGGTTGTAGGGTAATTAACCAATCCAGGCCAATGATTTCTCAGCCCTGCAGTTTGAGAGTTTGCCTCATGCCTCTCCAAACCATTTTATACTTCTGTGTTGAAGTGTCACTGTAGCTGTAAGACCTGTGATTGGCCCGCTTCGTATTTCCTCCTACCTGTATCCCGTTGCTGTCCGCCGATAGTGAAGACAACATGAAGCAGATCGGAGAGAGACAAGCTGAGGAGTTTCACAAATATGCTCATTTGTACGACACCTCATCTCCGATTTATAAAGACTACCAGATGTCGCTGGCGAGAAATATCCCAGAACATGAGTTTCAGAGAATGTAAACGCTACTACTTCTGTTGTTATTACTTCTGTGTTAACAAAGCATGACACTGCCATCTAGCGTTTCGGTGGTCTACGTGCAGAATCACTGATGCAGAACTATAAATGCCGTGGAAATGTACGCTGTAGCTACGGCAACACTTCGACGCAGAACTATAAAAACAGCCTTTAGTCTGTTTGGTGCTCATTGGAGTCGAGGGTTAAAGAAACCTGAGAAAAGGAAGCAAAAGTACTGTTCTTTTGTAAGCAAAAGTTAAAAATGCCTTTTATTTTTTTCTGTAGCTACCCTTGATGTTTCAGCATATGAACTTTCATCGGAGGTAACTCAAGTAAAATCGAAATTATGGACTTCCCCTTGAACTCATGATATCTGAGTGATTGAATGAAAGGAAGTAAAACATCCTCCTCATCCCACTTCCTCCCTTGCTGGCTCCATTAACAAGGAAATTAGAAGGTGAAGCAGTTTTTTGAAAAGTTGGATGCCGGATAAAAGTATACTTGGAACTCAAATGGAAAAATATATATATATATATATATCCACACACACTGTATTCAAGCTGCACCACCCAGGTCTTTGTCAGGCAGTTGCATCATGCTCTATAGCATCACTCTATTGTTCTGATGACCTCCTCTTCAAAGGACTTTTCACAAAACAGCTTTAGGTTCTGCAACATATTTGTCAGTCACAATGAAATCAGGGGGAAAGACTATGAATTCATATCCTTCTGTTAGTTAGTTTGTTGGAATATCTCCAACAACTGAACTTTGACAAATCTAGGGGAATGATGCATCTCATTACTGTGTTCTGTTGTTTTCAATTGGCCTGGAGGTGGGGGGAGGGGGTTAGACAATGTTGACTGGATTTTACAAAAGTTGGTGGAATGATGAATCTTACTACTGTGTTTTGGAATATTCAAAACCACACTGATTGGCCTAATGGGGGCGCTACACCTTTAATTTTTTCATCCATATGTAACCAGCAATATTTTTGACAGTGCTAATCAAATTTTTACGAAACTTGGGGGAACACTGCGTCTCAACACTGCGTTCTGGCATTTTGAAAATTACATTGATTCATTTGTTTGTTTGTTTATGTGTCACACGATACCTCCGACACAGCTGATTGAATTTTGACGAATTTCAGGAAATGAGGCATCTCACTATTGTGTTGCAACCTTTTCAAGATTGCTCTGATTGGTCCAAAAGTGGGCGCTACATCATTCGTTCGTTCGTTTCTGATTGGATTTTGACAGAAGTTGGGGGAATGATGCATCTTACCGCTCCCTTTATGTGTTTTCAAAATTACACTGATTGATCCAAGGGGGGGCACTACAATTACAGGTCAAAGTCATGTGACATGTTTGGTACTGATTGGCTGTGAGGGGGACTGCATCATTTGTGGGGGACGACATGTTTATTGTTGGCTTGTTTCCTTTTGGTCCTGTGTGGGCTCTAACATCCCACCTGTCTGTCTGTCTGTCTGCCAGCGGTGGAATCCCGTGGACGGCTTCTCGGAGCGCTTGTTGCCAAGCGACCGCTGGCAGTGGAGTGATGTCACGGGCCTGCAGCACCAACCTCTGGACAGCTTCAAGCTTCCCTCCGACAGCTGGGAGTGGGAGGCTGACTGGTATGTGGACGAAAACTTTGAGGGGGATCCCACCGAGAAAGGGGTGAGTGTCTGATGGTCCAACTGCTCGTTTCTTACTGTCTCTCTCTGTCTGTCTGTCTCTCTCTCTCTCTCTCTCTCTCTCTCTCTCTCTCTCTCTCTCTCTTTATCTGTCCCTCTCTGTCTCTCAGTCTCTCTCTCTGTCCCTCTCTCAGTCTCTCTCTCTCTCTCTCTCTCTGTCCCTCTCTGTCTCTCAGTCTCTCTCTCTCTCTCTCTCTCTGTCCCTCTCTGTCTCTCAGGCTCTCTCTCTGTCCCTCTCTCAGTCTCTCTCTCTCTGTCTGTCTCTCTCTCTCTCTCTCTCTCTCTCTCTCTCTCTCTCTCTCTCTCTCTCTCTCTCTCTCTCTCTCTCTCTCTCTCTCTCTCTCTCTCTCTCTCTCTCTGTGTGTCTGTCTTGCTCTCCCAGTCTCTTGAGAGGACAGGAAAAGTCTGGGAATTTGATGAATTCTCTGGGAATAATTTTACAAATGGGTCACTTTACAGGAATATACCAGAATATTGTACACATTTTTTTTTAACTTGACCAGAAGTTTACCCTTTTAAACCTTTCTGAGCTGAAAAACAGCATGAGGAACAACAGGAAGGAATCATATTTTTTTGATCATGGAACTGCTCCTGCTTAGTTATGGAAAGTCATGGAAAAGTCATGGAATTTCATATCAGAGACATAGTTGGGAACCCTGGTCATATTAAGTAGTATCACACTGATGTAGGTTATATGAAGAGGAGGAAAAAACAAGTGTTTTTCTGAAAGTATAATAGATTTTTCTTTATATTGTGGGTTGTGATGCTTTGTGATGATCACTGACTAGAGATCATGGTTTACCCAAATTTTGCATTTACCACTACATCACTGCTTCTTTCTCAGTCGCAATTCAATATATTGCAATACAAAATGTGGCAATACTATTGTGAGGCAGAAAAATGAATTGCGATATTAGCTCCATTTTATTCTGCTGTAGTAATCACAAATGAGACAGCTTGGCCATCACAGTTTCACAAGCTCTCCATCCAAATGATGTTATTTGCACTTTGTAATGACATTTTTAAATTGTTGTTTACATTCTAGCAGTAACATTGGCTTGCTAGAATGTGAATATAGATTTGTAGCTCAGAAATAAACTTAATTCTGCACAGTCAGACTTTGTTGCCATTTTATTTTTTACAACATATCGTGGTTGGAATCGAATTGTGAACCTCATATCGTGTTTCGTATCGTATAGTGAGATTAGCATATCATCCCATCCCTACATAAATTAATTCCTTTCTCTCTGTTTTTACATGATCCTCCTCGATTTCACTCTTTGCTGCTTCTTGCATCTATCCTTTGTTTGTTTGTTTCTTTATTCACACATATACAAATTTAAAAGGATACAGTATATAATTTGCAAGTGAATGTGAAGGAGAATTGCCTAAAAACCCTCCAGGGGCTTGAAAAGTGGCATTCTCCAGGCAGCATAGTACAGAAAATAATTACAGCCATGTAAAATACACAATTTGAATATATCTATAAATAAGTTTAGACATAGTAAAAAAAAAACTGAGACACAGCATAGTACTTGACAACAAAGCATCCCATAACACCCATCTATTACACAAGTATAAAGAATCAGTCATAGTCATAAGACACCCACACACACACACACACACACACACACACCAAGAATACTCATTCATAATACATGCAAGTATACACAAACACTATCATCAACACACATCATCAACAGACATCAACACACATCATCAACAGACTAAGAGTAGACACTCATGTGATATGGCTTAGAGTTTTCATAAGACAAGAAAGATAAAGAAGAATCTACACACAAATAATGACAAGAAAGAAAAAAAAAAATCCTTCTAGCTTGTTGTCCACCTCTGTCTCCATCCACCCCTCACCCAGATGGCCCCTGCTTTGTGCTATAATAGCTGATGTGTGTGTTGTGTTTCTGCAGGGCTGGACCTACGCCATCGACTTCCCCGCCACCTACACCAAAGACAAGAAGTGGAACTCCTGTGTCCGTCGCAGGCGATGGCTCCGCTACAGGAGGTACAAGGCCAGAGACACCTGGGCTAAGGTGGGTGTGAAGCATATGTGTGTTTATGACTGTGTGTGTGTGTGTGTGTGTGTAAGCGTGTTTGTTCACCTGCGTCTCTCTTCCTGTGTGTGTTGACAGATCCCCTCGGAGCAGTCTGGTCTGCCGGATCCTTTTAACGACATCAGCTGTGGAGGCTGGGAGATCAGTGAGGAGCCCAGGGGCCGGTTGTCGCTGTGGGCTGTCTCTCTGCAGGGCAAGGTACACCTCACACACACACACACACACACAAACACACACAACTACAGGGTTCCTACCAAGGTCTGGAACTGTATGGATAAAGAATTTGGTCATTTTCAGGTCTTAATAAGTTTGGAAATTGCACAAAAAAGTTAGGAAAAGTATGGAAAATATTGTTGTACTGCCCAGATACATACAACTAGAACATTTTCTGTGATTTTAGACAGCCATCATCTGACATTTTCTGATATTTGTCGCTGTGAAGAATAAGTCTATAGAGTGATACGGCATAGTTAGAAGGGGCAAGATGACTTTCATTCATTCAACCTTTATTTAGTTCACAGAAAACACATTGAGGGTTGGAGCCCTCTTTTTCAATGGCGCCAAGATTTCAAATATGCAAAACAAAACTTAAATCACAAGAAATTTAGCGTCTGGAGAAAGTGTGGAGTGTGAAGGAAACCTGTACACAGGTCTGGAAAGTCTGCAAAACTGTGGAAAAGGAGCTTGATAATGTCTAGGTTTTGAAAAATTTGGGAATTGCACAAAATAATTGGAGAAACCGTTATCCTGTCCCAATACATATATGATGACATGTTTTATGAGGCTGTAGATTTGTTGTTGTGCAGAATAATCTTCAGCTGTAGAGTGATATAAACTAGTGGAAAGTCTTATTGCCCAGGCACTACTTTCAAATCCAGTCAAGAAATGAAGGAATTTTGAAATGGAAAAACGTGTCGGACTTCTGCCACTGATGTACAGAGGAAACAGGTGCAGCCTCTGTGCCCGAAGTCAAGTTTCGTCTCTATTTCCGATGTTGTACTGTAGCTTGTTCCTGCTCCATCAGGGGTATTTTAGGGTTTGTGAGCAATGAGCCTGCAGATTGCTCTGCCAAACAGAAGTAATGTATTAACACAAGAGTCAATCCCGGCTCAGCTATCTGGGTCCAAGGCTTAGCAATTAAGATCTATAAATTATTTACTTGTGACAATTAAATATTATACTCAAATTTGAAAAATTACAACCAAGGTGATTAGCTCATTTAATTATTATTTTACCAGAATTAGAATTGAATTAGCATGTGTTGAGTCTGGCCAATACCACAACATTCCCCTGATAGGTCAAGACTTGGTTTCACTTTTTGAGACTTATTTAATTCTACCTGCAATTGAACTTAAGACCAATTAAAAAACAAAAGTTAAAAAAAAAATTGAGGAAAAGCTGGCATTTGTGATAAAGAATTAACATAGATAAATAATGCTCTGAAACTATAAATCAGCAAGAGGAAGGACAACAGGAAATTAATTGTTAGGGGACATGAAGTCTAATTGTATTTAATAAAGCAAATAGGATGAAAAAGAAAAAAACATGTTTTGCATACTGTAGCCTACGTCTAACCCTGTTCTTACATGCAGCTCAAAGAAACCGGTCATTGCATAAAAATTAAGACCTTTAATAATTGTATCTAAGGCGCTTTAATACGTTTAAGGCCTTAAATTTAGGTGTTTTTGTTTTTTTTCTGACTTTTTAAGGACCCACAAAACCCACACACTACATGCCCCCTGCCTGGTCCCATGATCCACACATGCACGATGATGCAAGCAAAGAAGCATAAAAAGCTCAGACATACACACACAACAAACAGCTGCTTCCCAGAGAAACATTATTGTGATGGATATACAGGCAGACCGAGACACTCGCTCTGCCATACACACATGTACTAAGAAAAACAATGTGTGTGTGTGTGTGTGTGTGTGTGTTTGTGTGTCTACTGATGCCCACAGCAAGGTCACACATCACACAGTCATGTCACATCAAATAAACAACTCTGTTTGTACTGCACAGTGCAATCAGCTGTTTTCCTCCAGGCTTTCTTTCACTCATTCACACTTTATCTCATCCTCCCTTTTTCTTGTGCTATCACCCTTTCTTTCTCGCTTCATCTTACACCTCCTTTTCTCTCTCTCTCTCTCTCTCCCTCCATCCAGGTGTGGTTCAGACAGGGCATCTACCACCACAACCCCGAAGGCTCGTCCTGGGAGGAGTTGTCTCTGCCGGGGGAGGTGGTGCAGATCAGCTGCGGCCCGGGGGATCTGGTGTGGGCCGTGCTGTGGGAGGGGCAGCTCATCGTCCGGGAGGGCATCGGCCGAGACTGTCCCCAAGGTGCGAGGGCTCGCCGGAGGGAGGGAGGGAGGGGGATGTGTTTTGTGTGTGTTTGTGTGTGCCTTCTGTATTAAGAATAGCACTTTCTGCCTGTCAGGTACCTCCTGGGTGGTGGTGGACTCTCCCACTCCTGAGGTGGGAGCCATTCATGTAGCGGTGGGAGTCAACGTGGTCTGGGCCGTCACCAAGGACAACAGAGTAAGACAATGAAGGGTTTCACTCCAAAATGCTATATATACATTTTCCTACCTGAAACTAAATGATTCTGGCCTCAAAAAAATGAATAATTTTATAAGCAAATGTCTTAAGATGGCTCTTAACTAGCAATCAAAATGGGAGAGTGGGAATATTTTTTTTTAAATGGTGGATATCTCATTTTGGAACAGAATTGTTCAAATACTGCTATGGTAAACATTGTGGATATCGCCCCACCTTGTTTCTGTACTGCGTTAGTGCAGCCGTGCAGTAGGCATGTAAAAAGTGAATCTCTACAATAGCTGCATCTGTACAAACGAGAGTTATTTTGAATGTGTTTATTTGCTGTGCCTTTAATTATTAACCCACCAACACGGGTGACTGCCACAGTGTGCAGCGGTTTGCTGAACCTGTGACCTTTTCAGTTACGGGACAGTCTCTCTCTCCCCTCTGTCCTGCTTTGCCAGGTGTGGTTCAGGCGCGGCGTGAACTCCCACAACCCCTGTGGCTCCGGCTGGATCGGCATGGTGGGAGAAATGATCATGATCAACGTGGGCCTCAACGACCAGGTGAGATACAACCACATACTGGGTGAAACAGGAAACCAGGGAGGAACATAAACACCTTCGTCCATGCTGGTTGTTCTACCGTTTCCATAAGGCTTTTATGGTAAACGGCATCAGATTATGGGTCGTGAATGTATTCAAGTCAATCCCCGGTCTGAAGGTCTTCCTGTTCTGTGCAGGTGTGGGGTATCGGCTGTGAGGAGCGGGCGGTGTACTACCGACAGGGCGTGACCTCCAGTGAGCTGAGCGGGAAAGCCTGGAAGGCCATCAACGTTCCCCGAGACGGAGACCGGTCGCACTCCAGCGCCAGTGCAAACAGTCTGCAGAGGTGAGGGAAAGGCCTGCAGAGATGTAGTGGATACACACAAACACACAAACACATACACACACACACACAGATACAGACACGCTCCAGTCACAGCAGTGCACAGTGATAAAATAACAACAGAAGTCTTTACATGTTAGGTAGAGGCCTGAAGACTGCAGTTGAGCACACACACACACACACACCTTTCACACACATAGACCAAGCACAGAGCAGAGCAGTAACGCAGCGAGCGTTTGACAAATGGCAACATGCAGGAGGCAGCCAAGTTAAACGTCAACACAAACCAGCACCAAATTTTCACAATATGACATTACGGCACAGTAAAAAATCATATTAAAACAGCTTTGGAAATGGGTTTGAACTGATATCAGAAAGATATTTAGGTACAGATTGCACAAAACGATGCAGGTAGCAGCTATGGACGATGTCTCAACTTTCATTTGAGCAAATATTTACACCGATTTTCAGTGTTGGTGCAAGTCATGTCAGCATTTGTTCAACATGTTTGCTGGGAAACAATAATGACTGATTATCATACATTTTAATTCGGTTCCCCTTTCTCGCCTCTCATCCCACAGCGCTGGTTGTTTCTTCTCTGGTGAGGTGCGTGCTCAGTCAGTAGTGAGTGATGTGGACTCGGACACGGAGAAAGAGAAAGGGTCCGCAGAAGGCGCCGGCTGCCTCGCCGCGTCCGCCTCCCCAGAGTCTTTTGTCGACGCCCCCACAGACTCCGCCTCTGACCCCCCCACTGACGCCCCAAAACCCCGCATCCCCAAGGTCACCAGCGACAGCTTCATCTCTGAACTCGTCTCCGACCGAGAACCGGGGAAGACCTCCAGAGAGGGGGGATCCGCCGCTTCGGCTATCCTGGAGGAAGAGTCCCTCCCTGGGGACGGCGAGGTCAAGTCTCCCCCTGCTGGTGCGGTTCTTTCCCCCAGCCAGTCTGGAGGGACTCTGGCCCCCCAGTGGAGCAACGTGGACCTGGAGGAGGCTCAGAGCCAGCAGGCCGGGGCCGGAGCAGTGCTGGACTCCGCTGACACCTGCAGCTTGTCGTCTGTGGCTACGTACACGCTGGCCCTGGAGGAGCCGTACGGGGCGGACGAGCACCCTCTGTGGGCCTGGGTGAACGGAGGAGGCTGCTCTGTGGACTGTCATTCCCAACTCAACTGGTTCTGCTCTGCCAACGCTGCATGTGAGTTAAACTGAGATATCTGTCCGCTGATTGACTGGCCTGACAAACTGAGGATTTTCCAGCATCGCGTTGAATCCGTGCTTCGAAGAATTTAGGCAAAAGAGGGTCCCACCTGGTGCGAGCCGGGTGTACCTAATAAAGTGATGGGTTGCACAATGACTGCTCAATAACATCAGTCAATCGACAGAAAAATCATGGATTATAATTTTGATAATTGATTAATCGTTTCAGTCAAACTTTTGTGGGTTACAGCTTTAGAAATGCTGAGATTTGCTGCTTTTCTCCATTTCATATCATTATAAAATGAATACTTTGGTGTTTTTTTGGCTGCTGGTCAGAATAAGTAAGTAACTTGTGATGGCCATTGTTGCTAGTTTTGTCATTTTATAGACTTAAATAATTAATGTATGCATCAAAGAAATTACTGATAGATTAATCGATAATGAAAATAATCGTTAGTTGCAGCCCTATGTGACATACCGGTCTCAGACTTCAGGGGTTCACATGCTTGCATTTCCAGTTCGTGTCCGCATGAAGCTTCAGATGCAGTTAATTGGGTCAAAAGTCTGTCCATTTTGGTTCCTTTTAATTATCACTGTTGGTTTATCTCTCCCTCTCTCTCTCTCTCTCTCTCTCTCTCTCTCTCTCTCTCTCCCAGCTCTGGCCCAGTCGGTCCAGTCCATGAGTCTGTCCATCACCCCGGCTCAGACGGCAGCCTGGCGGAAACAAATCTTTGAGCAGCTCAGCGAGAGATCCAAGAGAGAGATGGATAACTTCAGGCACTATGAACAGGCCATAGAACAGGTACACAGTATAGGAAAACACAGGACCTGCCAAACAGCCTGAGCTTCTTTACCTGTAGCTATTATTATCATAGCAAACAACTACTTCACCTGTATTCCTTCATTTGGTTGAATTCTTTATTTCTCCACTTATTTCTTGTTCTTTCTCCCTTTCTGCCTTCCTCTATCCCTTCTCTCACTGTGGTTCCTTTTCCTTATTCATTCATTCATTCATTCATTCATTCTTTCATTCATTCATTCATTCATGCATCCATTGCAGTCTGTGTGGGTAAAGAAGGGGACCATGCAGTGGTGGAGAGACTGGAAGCCTCACAAGTGGATGGATGTTCGTTTTGCCCTGGAGCAGTTCTCAGGGCCGGAGGGCAACAAGGACGGCATCCTCTTCATCTACTACAACTACTACGAAGAGAAGAAGGTGTGTGTGTGTATGTGTGTGTATGTGTGTGTGTGTGTGTTGTTGTGTGCATAGGCACAGTATGCCTTCCTTCAAATGAATCAAAACTGTTGTTCTTCTTCTCCCCAATTCTCTTTTTTTTTTACATCTCTCTTTCTCTCTCTCTCTCTCTCTCTCTCTCTCTCTCTCTCTCTCTCTCTCTCTCTCTCTCTCTCTCTCTCTCTCTCTCTCTCACTCCCCTCTCTCTCTCCAGTACCTGCATGCCTTCATCAACGAGGTGACCATCCTGGTTCCTGTGCTAAACGACTCCAAACACACTTTTGCCATCTACACACCAGAGAGGACCAAACAGAGGTGGCCGATCAGATTGGCAGCTGCCACAGAGCTGGAGATGCATGACTGGGTAGGCGGTCACTATAGACCATATTCCCATGGTGGCCATTTTGAAATTCACTGTCACATCGGAATCTAACTTCCCTGTTGAATTCAAGCAATCAGAATTGTTGTTCTCACCCCGAGTGTTCAGTCATTTTGAGAAGGTACAAGAGAGAAGAGATATTAGAAGAAGTATTGTTTTTCTGGTTCTCTGTTCCACTGAAATGCCCAGGTGGTTTTCACACACATTTTACCATTTATAACATCTTTCCCTTTTTTGCTTTCTCTCTGTCTCTTGCTGTCACTTCTCATTTCCCTCTCTCTCTCTCCCTCCCTTCCTCACTCCATCTGCCTCTCTCTCTCTCCCTCCCTCCCCGTCTCCAGCTGGCGTTGTTGAGCGTGTCGTGCTGTGACTCCCGGGGGATCCAGGGTCCCCCCTCCAAACAGGCCATCTGGTCGGTCACCTGTAAAGGGGACGTCTTCGTGAGCGAGCCCTCTCCCGGCCTGGAGGCCATGCCTTACCCCACGCCCTGCGACCAGATGTAAGGATAACACACACATCTCTGGGTGCATGGGAGAGAATGTGGGGGTGCAGTTCTGGTGGATGAGGGTGTAAGGGTGTCCTCTGATTCCTCAGCTTTGATACTAGCCAATAGGGCATTTATCATCTTTCAGTGGAATCATAATGTTTTTATATGGTGATTTTGGGATATTGTGATACACAATTCTGAGGTCTAAATTGATGATAACAAGCACATTTTATGTAAAACCTCTGGCAAAATAAGGTATGAAATATTTTAAAGGAATATTATTTGGAACAAACATAGAAGAAAATTGACAAAAATTGACAAAAATTCTATTATTTATTTTTGGTTTGTCGGCTAATATGGACAATCTTGAAATAAACAAAGGTAGCCTGCACTCTGTTTCTAATCATGTTATTTTCTAATAAAATAAGAAGAAATAAAATTAGAAGAAACAGAGTGCGGGCTACCATATTATTTGAAAATGTCAGTTTTGTTTGACATCACACCTAACATCACCATTCGGTTCAATTCACACAGCCTTACTAGCCACATCGTCATCATTTCCTTTAATTTTCAATGATATCCACTATCCATTCTGCCTTTTTCTAAAGTGTTTCTTCCACACTGCAGGTTCTGGCGGCAGGTCGGGGGTCACCTGCGTGTGGTGGAGTGTAACAGCGTCGGGGTGGTGTGGGGGATCGGCTACGACCACACCGCCTGGGCCTACACCGGGGGCTACGGCGGCGGCTTCTTCCAGGGCCTGGCCAGCAGCACGGACAACATCTACACCCAGACGGACGTGAAGAGCGTCTACATCTACGAGAACCAGAGGTGGAACCCTGTCACCGGATACACCAACAGGTAATGTGCCGATTCGAGTTGAAGACGGGGCGGTTGTCACTTTCTCTCAGAGTTTTTATTCTACCACGCAAGGAAAATGAGCCACTGCTCCAATTGGCTGGATGTACAGGGGGTCTACCCTTTTCTCTGGTTCTGATTGGTTGATTTTACTCATGTCTAGTGTCTATGTAGACGTTGGGGCAAAATCTAAACTGCTAATAAAAAAAAAAGGGTTAGGAACTATGGTAAAATGGCAGTGAATACACATTTCATTACTTTGTTACTTCTAGACATCTCAGATTTAAAAATATGATTTAAAATATGATTTAAAATAGATTTAATGCAACCCATGTATGTTAACTAATTTATTTATTCTTGTTTTGCAATTTGGCAATATCTGTGCTGTCTGGTGCTTTGTTTGGTTGTGTAAAAAATTTATAAAATATTATAAAAAAAAAAAAAAAAAAAATAGATTTAAAGTATGATAAATACTGGGGAAATGCCACACTGTATAATTCCCCCCACTCCTTTAAGTTTAGTGAGATTCAAGGATGTGTTTTTCGATAAACGGAACTGAATCTTTTTAGACTAGACTTTTACCCTGACACGATGAAGTAACAAATGCAAACTATAAGTGGAAAATTGCCACTGAAAGTGAAGTAGATGTTGTTTAATTATGTTTTTTGAACATTTAAAGTGAAGAGCCACTCATGATTCATTTGAAGTGTGTTTCTTGTGTTTTAGAGGTCTGCCTACAGACCGCTACATGTGGAGTGATGCTTCAGGACTACATGAGTGCACCAAAACCAACACCAAACCTCCCTCCCCTCACTGGACATGGGTAAACACACACACACACACACACACACTGGGAAATCCCCTGTGTTGCTCTGAAATTGATCCTGTGATACATAGATTAACCACCATCATGCCATTCTAATTCTTAGATGGGGGAAACTATAAATAGTGGGTTTTGTCGAGTCACAAGAGATGAAAGTTTCCAGCGTTTCACTTCCCATTTTTGCCTGTTTTCAGGTGTCTGATTGGGCAATAGACTATGGCATCTCAGGAGGGACAGACAGAGAGGGCTGGCAATACGCAGCTGATTTTCCAGCGTAAGTTTCACATGCCGTTCCTCTGCCTTCTCTCCTATTTCAGTCTATTGAAACCGTGCCTCCCCCAAGATTATAAACCTGACTGATTTCTGTTTCTCTTCTCTTCTTCTTCCCTCCTCCCCATCGCTCCATCGCAGGTCATATCATGGTTATAAGACCTTGAAGGACTTTGTGCGTCGCAGGCGATGGGCCAGGTACTATAACAGGCAACGCAGGCATATTTACCTCTGAAATATTTGTTCAAGCAAGCACACAGTCTGAGAGTGGGCGGTCCACCTCGTTTGCATTTTTTTGTTCTTTATTCAGACAGTAGGAGCGTAGCGAAGGAGACGGAGGAGGTGAGACAGGGTAGAAAGCTTAACCATTCAACTATTTCTGGGCGTATTCAGCTGAAACTAAACCTTTGTTAACAGGAGCCTCCTCTAAATCAAAGGCAGCTTTGCATATTTTGTTTATGATTGATATTTGCATTGGAAATTTTCATGAGCTAGAAAAAGAAAACAATACAATACAAAACATACAATAAACACAAAATACTAATCAGAATAGTACTGAGCATAATATGACAGGACATATACCTTGGCAGAAAAAGAAAGGGATAGTTTTGCATATTTTACAGTTGATTAATCAGCAATAATTACCCTCTCAGCAATTTTGCATTTACATTGTCTAAATGGTTTATAGCTGTATAGGCTTAAATTATGCTGCATAGGGTTTAAAAGTGAAAGTTAAGTAGTTTAGTTGTGTTTTACATCTTAGCTTAGTACATATGGACTTCTCTGGTGCATATTTTTTTATATTTACAGCTGTTTATGCATTGTTTAAATATGTAATAATGTATTTACTGTCTTAGTCTAAAACTGAGCTATAAGACCCGGGGCTGTATGAGAACTAAAGCATAGAAATCACATCTATTGTTCAGTGGGTAGCAAATGTATTAACATTATGCAAATTGGGAGAAATATCTTAATTTTTATCATGGGGTTGAATATTGGATTGCTTTGGACCATAACCATAGAGTATGGCAAAGTTCACTTATTGCATTTTTATTTTTCTATCTTGTAAACTTTATAACTCTTTTGATAAGTGCTCTATAAATAAAAGTTGTCATTATTAAGATATTTTTGATTCGACTTCAAGGGCTGCAAGCCATACACTCGTCTTTATTTGCCCCCACAGGAAGTGTAAATTGACCACCACAGGCCCCTGGCAGGAAGTCCCGCCCGTCCCGCTGAGTGACGTGACCATCCTGCCGTGTGCGGCTCAGAGCAGCGTGGATCTGGTTCCTCTGTGGGCCATCAGCAACAAGGGAGACGTGCTGTGCCGCCTGGGAGTCACCACACTGACGCCCGCTGTGAGTCACGGCTACACACACACACACACTCAGTATGCAGCTCTAACACCTTCTGGTGAGGCACACAGACACTTTCACCGTCTTTTTCCAGTCTGTCTCTCGTCGATACCTTAAATCCACCTCATTCTCACAAATGCACAGCCATGCACATTACCACCCTGTCCTTCCACTCTGATCCTTAAAGGAAAAATCTCCCCCAAAACACTTTAATACTGATTAAAAAAACAGCAATTGGCGATGTACCTTGCATTTGAGCCCATTTGTTGTTTTCTGGTGTCCAGACTCACCATCTGGCACTGACACTCAACAATCATGCAGGGAGAATCCATAGTAGAAGAGGCAGAGAGACCAATTTCTCCATAGACAGTAGCCTCAATAGACCAGAATGCAATGCAGCTTCAGTACAAGACACGTTGTGTTTTGAGTAAGGGGTGCAACTCTCTTTTTTTCTCAACTGGAAAAACTCTCTTGCTCTTACTCTTGCTTCTTCTTACCACTATCGCTATCACTCCACCTACATGTAAGACCCACAGCTGAATGCAGCAAGTTCAGGCCCATTGGGGGTTGTTGAAAGGCA
The DNA here is from genome assembly GCF_046629955.1 of Centroberyx affinis. NCBI lineage: Eukaryota > Metazoa > Chordata > Actinopteri > Beryciformes > Berycidae > Centroberyx > Centroberyx affinis. The sequence continues at coordinate 495,369 of NW_027280356.1, forward strand.
TTCTGGGAAATGTAGGAAATCACTAACTAAAGTAGAAATAGGTTGAGGGAAAGTAGGTACACCAAAAAAGTAGATGACAACACTTCACAAAATAAATCCTGAAAGGCACTGAACATCTTAAATTGATGATGTCTAACAGTGTAAGAGTATTCGGAAGGGGGATTTTTGCTTTAATATCCGCTTGTTGGTCTCTTAGGGCTCATCGTGGCTCCATGTGGGAACTGACCAGCCTTTCAAGTCCATCTCCATCGGAGCGGCCAACCAGGTTTGGGCCATCGCTCGGGACGGCTCTGCCTTCTACAGGGGTTCAGTGTCTCCTCAGAACCCAGCAGGTCAGTGGGAGAACCCTGGAGGTTCTGCCGGGAAGAACCGACTGTAGTGTTGATATTCCATGTCATCTTTGAGTCTGCATCTCATTAGAAACCTTTCAACTCGAATTTAAAAAACAAAGAGGAACACTTTAAGATTAACTTGGAGTGAACAGAGTTATGAAAACAAGACTTGGCAACATTTGACACTGCAAACAGAGATGATTTTCCCCGTTATGGTCTCAAAGTATTGTGTGTGTGTGTGTGCTGTGGCTCCCCCTGCAGGAGACTGTTGGTACCACATCCCCTCCCCAGCCAAACAGAAGTTGAAGCAGGTGTCTGTCGGGAGAACGTCAGTCTACACTGTAGATGAGAACGGTAAAGCAACTGTGTTCCTATTTACCATTTAACCTCACACAAACACTACCAGTCAAAAGTTTGGACACACCTGATTGAAAGTACTGAGTGTTTTTCATTATCTTAAAGCCATTTTGATATAAAGGCTTAAAAGCTTGAAATTTGTTTCCTAGACAAATATAAACAGTGAAGTTGATGCCTATGTATGAATTTCTTTCCAAAGCCTTTGCCTTTCCATCAAGGCAAAGGAGAATCTAAAATATAAGATAGTTTTGATTTGTTTAACACTTTTTTTGGTCACTGCATAATTCCATTTGTGTTATTTCATAGTTTTGAAATGTTTACTATTATTCTAAAATGTGAAAAATAGTAAAAAAAATAAAGAAAAATGTGTGTGTCCAAACTTTTGACTGGTTGTGTACATAAATTCAGACATGCCAGATTCCTTTACTCATTCAAAGTAACCCCAGTTAAACCTGTGTGCCTGTGAGAGACTTCCTCAGTATCACTGATCATGTGTGTGATGGTGTTTGTCCCTGTCCAGGTAACCTGTGGTACCGGCAGGGCGTGACCCCCAGCTACCCCCAGGGTCGTCATGGGAACACATCTCCAATAATGTGCGCAAAGTCTCAGTGGGACCTCTGGACCAGGTAGGACCAGGATGTCAGATACCACAGCATGGCACTTTCTTCTCTGTTGTTCATCTTTCACTGTTGTCAGGCAAAGAGTCATTTAGATTTAAGTAAATGGTAGAATTCCCTGTGATAGTCATGGTATAATATATCAGTGGTTCTGAACCTTTTTGGCCCACAACTTAAAAAACAGGAGACACATACTCATGACCTCTTGACATTAAATTGAGGATTGAGGGACCAAATTTTTTATTTCCCCATTTTAGGATTTTCACTTGAACTATTGGAGAAAGCCTAAAATTTCTGGATATTAAAGTTTTCAGTTACCTCTCACTGCCATTTGAAGCTGCTAATGTGTGAAGTTGCCTAGTATATCTTTATTATAAAATATTATATAATATAATAATATATTTGTATATTCAGAAGCTATTTTTCACAACCATTAAATCATCACACAAACCCACCAAAATCACCATAGGACCCTCTGGGGTGTACTGACCCCAGTATGACCCCTGACCCCAGGTTGACCCCTGGTATATATATGAGTAAATGACATGATGTGGTGATGGAATAGAAAGATCAATGATATGAAGAAAAAACTCTTCTCTTGCAGGTTGTTTTGACAGTGATTTTTGTTGTTTTGTTGTTGTAGGTGTGGATCATAGCAGACAAGGTGCAGGGCAGCCACAGTCTGAGCTGTGGGACAGTGTGCCATCGACTCGGGGTCCAACCCATGGAGCCCAAAGGACAGTCCTGGGACTATGGCATAGGGGTAAGACACCATGGAGACTAAACTGTGTGTGGCATTCCTCTGCTGTCTGTTTGACCCCACAAAAGTAATGTGGCCCTACAGTGTATTTGACCACCTCTCACTTTCTTTATATACTGTAAGTTTTAAAGGGACATCAAGTAATCTATGGATTTTATCAACCTCTATTGGTGACCAGTAGGAATTACAACACCACTGATAGAACTTATCTACTCCTACATAAGTCACTGGCACACTGGACTCTCACCCACAACTCACATCCCCTACATTTGCACAACAGAGAGGAGAGAGCTAGCTAAGTAGAGCAGAGATCCAACAAAAGGTCTAGTGAAGAGGCAACATATTACCATGCTAAATACTGGAATAATAATACTGCTTTGTCATTTGATTTTTTTGGCTTGAGATCAAGGTTTTTTAGTGTTCGTAGTTGTCTTGGCACCTGGCAAAGTAAATGTTGAGTCATTAGTATTGAGCCACAGTCCTATCAACCCCTTGCAGATAAATATTATGGTCATTTTGTGCTATGGGGCAGTAAAAATCGTACCATTGAAACAATAATAGATATATTAGTATCTGTTTGTTACTGAGACAATAGTTTGCTGCAATAGGCTATGTCTTTTTCACAGTGTAAAATCTAGGTACAAACAACAGTAGATCTTGCCACAGTAAGACAGTATCAAATCTCTCTTTCTCTCTTGCTCTATCCTTCTCTCCCTCCTCTCTCCCTCTCTCTCTCTCTCTCTCTCTCTCTCTCCTTCCCTCCCTCTCTTCCTCTCCGTCAAATCCAGGGTGGATGGGACCACATCACAGTGAGAGGGAACTCCATGGAGCCGCCCCGGGTGCGTCTGCCCTCTCTAACCGACCCCTCCACCCCGGCCCCCCGCAGCCCCCTCCCTGTCCGGAACATGGAGGTCAATGGCAATGCTGTGGGATGCTAGACACACACACACACACACACACACACACACACCCACCCACATACACACAAGGGCACACATGCATTGTTTGCAAATGTACAGTGTACAGATGCTCTCATAAATACAGACACACACTCGTAGCCATCCTAAACCATTTTACTTTTGTGGTAAATTTTCACTTTTTTTTTAATCAACGTCCTTTTAAAACCACTGCTGCTGTTGATACTGAAGTAGCACTGATGATAATTTAATTCCAGAGTCCTTTAGTCTTATAATGCATTACCTAGGTCACTGTAACAGAAGGCTGTTTTCTGTAAGGTGAAAAATATACTACAAACTATATCTCTGGTATCTTAAATCCTGTGCTGAATCTCTCTCTCTCTCTCTCTCTCTTTAAATGTTGTTCACTTTACTAAGCATTCATCTCAATAGGGCATTCCAATGTCATTTTTTTGCCATTTGTTTTTTTCACTAATATTTAACTCAATGGTCTTAATACATTATTGTTTTTTATTTATTCATCAGGATGTAATGTTTCTGTTTCTTTGTATGGTTGTTGTATATAGAGAGCTGTATATGGGGTCAACTGTGGAGTTTTGTCGTTATGTGGTGAAGGTGGCGGGGTGATGCTGTTTTTTAAAAGATATCTAATGAAGTTTTTAGTGAGAGAAAGATTTAATTTCCTTGATGATGCGGATTGTTACTGAACTGTCCAGCTGTATGCAAACTAAAGAAATGTCACAAAAATGTACTCTTGTTTTTTTAACCTGCTGGCACCGGGTTAAGAGA
>NW_027280357.1:0-32500 GCF_046629955.1 Centroberyx affinis
GGCTCTACTTGTCTTCTTCCTCAGCATAAGGACAGTGTCTTGGTACTTTGGTATCAGGTGAAGAGTTCTGTTCCAAAGTGAGATATCGACTTTTTTACAAAATGTGACACGCGCTCTTATAAAACGACTTGCAGCGCAAAACTGAAATGAACGCTGATACTTTTTATAGGCAGCCTCAGTCAGAGAGGAAAGAGTAAAAAGTTATTGCCCTTTGTGAAAATGGAGTTACTACCGTTTTTTAACTAGACCTGAAAGATTAAAACCAATGTATTGCGACAGAACTCTTTTACCAAAGTACCAATACTTCATCTTTATGGTCAGGAAGAAACAAGTGGAGCCGATAGATTTCATCTGAGCTTCATGCCTGCTGTCTTGACTATTGAATCATTAACTCTGTCTTCTATTGAACTGTGTGATGAGCATGTCCACACAGGCCTGATCATCACGGTTGGTTGATTTGTTCATTTAACGAGGGGGTTGTGGTGCGTTGGCTTCTCCAGTAAAACATAATTTCTCCACTATAATTTCTGTTGACAGAGGGGCTTCCATCCCCCTCTCCCCCCCCTCCAGTGGGCTCTGTTCATAGGGGTGTGGGGGTGGGGAGTGTGTGTGTGTGTGTGTGTGTGTGTGTGTCAGGTCTTGGGTACTGGGTTGCTGCACAGGTCTGGAAATATATGGAAATATATATACGAATAAGGCAACTTTTTATTGTCTTTGATGTGGAAACTTGATTTGGCTTCACCACGAGTAACAAAGACATCATCAATACATATTAGATACATATACTGTAGATCAATACAAACCTTGTAAACGTAGACAAACAGTAAAAAACAGAATACGGTGCAGGTGAGGCCTTGGCTATCCCACCTCAACAAAATTGCAAGGACATTTCAGTTAATCCCTGGCTCGTGAAGCTAAATTTCTAATTTAATGATACAAATTGGGGAGGGAGGGGGTATACTGTATATGTTGAGTTTGGTTTAAAATCTTTACTGCACTAGGGACAAATAAACCTTTTAAAACATTATTTACTGGCCATTGGCATTCTAAAACGCCTCCCGGAAGGTGATAATTGAAACTCATGATGGTCATTGGTCATTTCCAAGTCTGGAAAAGTGTGGGAATTAGCCAAAAAGTCTGGAAACATGTGCAATCCACAAATGACCGCACATTTCCATTAGTCATAGACACACTGTCATTTCACATGTTATAATATCTGTTAAAAACAATAATGTTGAGCTATATAGTGATATGGCCAAGTCGTTATCAAGCTACTGTCTGGATCTGTCATGATGAACACCGACCAAAATCTTCAAACCCAGCCAAAAAAATGGAGGTTTGGAAATTAAGGTTTTGGGAGTGGATGGACGAGCAAGAGAGACAGAGAGTTGGAAAGAGAGAGAGAGAGACGTAGAGAGAGAGAGAGAATGTGTGTCTCTGGAAGGAGAAAGGAGGTTATTTTAATTCCCCCCCCCCGCCCCCCGTAGGATTTCAGAGTTTTTGGACCATTGATTTTAAATGAAGTTTCCTCTTTTCCTGTCCCCCCCCCCCCTCCTATTATTTCCTGCCATGATGTGCTGATCACATCACTGGAGAGGAGATGGGAGGGGTGGGGAGGGCTGGGGAGGGGTGGGGGGGTAGAGGATGAATTAGGAAGGGAGGAGGTGATGGAGGAGGAGGAGGAGGAGGAGGAGGGAAAGAGGGGCGTGAACGGAAGAGAAAAAAGGGGGCAGATGGAAGATAAAGCCTGATTTAGGAAGGAAGGAGTTGATGGGAGAGGAAGACGAGGAGGAGAGGAGTGAGGAGATGAGACGAGGACGAGGAGAGGAAGAAGAGGAGGAGGAAGAGGAGCGGAAGGGTGTGAGCGGAAGAGTGGAGATGAGAGGAGAGATGCTTGCTTCCTTCCGTCTGTCTGGTGGCTAACCTGATTAGCTTAGCAACGCTAACAGGACCAGATCCAGCTGCTCTGCTCTGCTGTGGGAACACACACACACACACACACGCACACACACACGCACACACACACACACACACACACACACACACACACACACACACACACATTCAGTAATACAATGGTTTCTAGGCATACACATACACGCGCATGAACACACACAGCGATACACTTTTCTATGTGCACATACTCACAGAGTAGTAACTGCTTTTTGCACTGCTTTTTACACACACACACACACACACACACATATGCACACACTGTATTGCACCTCTTCCTACACACACACACATACACACACCACACACACTCACATACAGTAATGTGCAAACACACTGTAATGCTTTATGTGCACACAACACACACTACCCAACACACACACACACGCATTCAGTAATACAATGGTTTCTAGGCACACACACATACACACACACACATACACACACATAAACACACACAGCGATACACTTTTCTATGTACACATACTCACACAGAGTAATACACTGCTTTCTCTCTGCACACACACACACACACACTATAATGCACTGCTTTTTACACACACACACACACACATGTACACACTATAATACACTTCTTTCTATGCACACAGACCCACATACACGCACACAATGTATTGCACCTCTTCCTACACACACACACACACACTCACATACAGTAATGTGCAAACACACTGTAATGCTTTCTGTGCACACAACACACACAAACACACACACACACACACACACACACACACATTCAATAATACAATGGTTTCTAGGCACACACACATACACACACACACACACATAAACACACACTCACATACAGTAATGTGCAAACACACTGTAATGCTTTCTGTGCACACAACACACACTACCCAACACACACACACACACACACACACACACAGGCAGAGATAATGCAGGGAGCAGATGAAGCAGAATGGATAAAGCCTCAGTCTTTGTGTGACTGCTGCTCCTCAGTCGTTCAGATATGCAAAGTTTGAAGTCTCATCCATCATCTAACCAGCTGCGATTCAGACTACAAACAACAAAAAACAACAACAACAACACGCTGTCTCTCCTCCCAGCAAATATTTTCACAATACATTTCCGTGTGATGCAAAATTGATTTTCTGCAAAACGTCCTCAGTATGTATCGTACGCTGCAGTGTAGCTGTAGATAGCAGCTTCTTCTTCTTCTTCTGAATAATCTGTCATGACTCATCCTCCTTCTCTCTCTCTTTCTCTCTCTCTCTCTCTCCCTCTCTCTCTCTACTTATTTTACTCCCTATACCTCCTTATACTCACTTCCCTTCTCCCCCTCTTTCTCCTCTTCCATTGTCTGCTCTTACTCACCCTCTTCTTCTACCCTTTCCCTCCCTCCTTCCTCTAGTTTCCTCCTCCTGCTCCACTGGCCATAACTTCTGCTGTTCCCCCCTCTTCTTCTTCTCCCTCTCTACTGGCCATAACTATGGTTTCTCCTCTTCTTCTTCTTCTTCTCCTCTGTTCATCTTCTTCTACTCCTTTACTGCATCTCTTTTCCAGTCACTTTATGTACAGCTGACATTAGCCTCCTCCTCTTCCTCCTGCTCCCTCTCCTCCTCATTCCTCTCGTCTCATCCTTTTGCTTCAGCTGCTGCTCCTCCTCTTCTTCTTCTACTCTTTCTGCCACCTCCTCCTCCTCCTCCTATTCTTCCTCTTCATCTTCATCTTCCTCTTCTTCCTCTTTGTCTTCCTCCTCCTCTTCCTCTTTGTCTTCCTTCTCCTCATTTTCCTCCTCCTCTTCCTCCTCCTCTTCCTATTGTCTTCTCTGTCCCTGTTATTGAAGCCTGGCCCTTGCTCCTTCATGGATGTTTGAGCATTAGCTGTTCCTCTCACCTCCACTCTGGTAAAAATAGACAATAGAGAATAGAGGCTGTTAATTATTCATTTGAGGAGGCTTTTGCTGCTCTGCACCTCTCACAATCTTCATCATCAACATCATCATCATCATCATCGCTGTCTGTTTGTATGGCTCGGCTCATGCAGCTGAGAGCAGCAGCCAGATGTTAAGACTAATTTAGAGCCTGGTGCGGTTCAGTAGCTCAGTTTGTGTCGAGTTTCACAAAGAGCGCTTGATTTATCTAAAGCAAAGTTTGTATTTTGTTGAAAAGTAATTTTAAGAAACTTGCATGTAACTAACTGCCTGTCATCGCTCTCGTTACACTGTGGAGTTCAATTTGATTCATGAAAATTGCCAATCAGGTCAGTTTAACTTAACAGCTGCTGCGATGTGGACTGCAACTGACTTTCAAGCCTGCAGTTATTATTGTTATTATTTGTACGGAAATGCGTATGTTCATATCATTATATTGCTGTTGCATCAGGTGTTGGGATACCACCTTACTTTGTAATGTGTGTTAGATTACTTTTTTGTGATAACGTGTAACTTAACGTGTTAATTTTTCAATCCTGGTCATCCTGAGTTACTTTTTAAAATTATGATGTTGTTTCTCTTATTTTAGTCTCATCTGTTAGCGCACTTTTTATTTTAAAACATGGAAAGAAGTGAAAATCCCTCAGTATCTCATGCATTCAACATACTTCCGACTGAAAACATGCAATCTAAATCTGCTTGATGTAAATACGATTTGCTTACTGTTTTAAAACCAGAGCAACAATCTTGAATTGCATTGAAGTGACTGACAACAAACTTGGCAGCACCAGATGTATTACTATGGCCTGTTTTTGAAGTGGGGAACGCAAAAAATACTCTTAACAAGTTAATTTAATAATGAGTATAACTTTATAACATAAATAGTTACTTTAGGTAAGGTAAATAACTAAGTTAATTCATTAATTACTTACTAAAAGTAACAGAGACTGAGAATGAGAGACAAATGGAGACAATTAGAGAGACAGAGAGACAGTGATAGTCACAGAGAGAGAGAGAGAGTCTGAGATAAACACAGACGGAGAGAAACAAAGACAGAGAAAGACGGATGGAAACCACAGCAGAGAAACAGAGAGACTCTCAGATCCCAGGCGACAGGAGTGTGTTATCGAGTCGGTCAGATCGCTCTAACTCCTGTTTGTGTGTTAATCTATCAGGCAGGAACGCTGCTGTTCATCTGTATGCAGATGAGGACAGCTCATTACCTAGACCATTAATAAACAACACACACACACACACACACTAAAGACCTGCAGCACTCTGTAACGTGGCTGACGGGGAGAGAGAGTATGAGAGGAGAGGAAAGAAAGGAAGAAAGAGGAGAGAAGAGTGGGTGTGAGGGAGCAATGGGGAAGAGAGCTGTCCGCTTTGGTCTCAATTAGAAATGTTAACAATCAGGCTGAGAAACTTAAAGGGGCGTGAAGTAATCTATAACCTCTACAACATCACCAAGTCTCTGGCACTGATCTACGGTGGCCTGTAATTAACACAAACAATAAAGTCACATTTGTAAAGCCAGGTAATTAGAGCAGAGATCCAACAGAAACATCTAGTGCAGAGGGAATGTATCACCATGCTAAACACTGGAATAATAATAATAATAATACTGCTTTTCTGGCTTGAAAACAAAATGTCTCGATTGCCTGGAAAGTGAGTTTTGAAAGCCAAATAATCACTGAGTCATTGGTATTGATCAACAACCCCATCAACCCCCACAGATATATTACTATCACTTGGTGCAATGGGGCAGTAAACATCAGACTTATTGCCCCTTAAACTTTTTTATCCACTTGATGGGTGATTCCAGACTTTACCATGTAACTAGGCAAAAAAGATTTTAGAATAGGATCAAAATGTTAAACAGTGGTTAGTTATCTGTCAAAGTAGCTGGTAGAGTAAACAGCTATCGTTTACAGCTATTACAGCTATTTACATTTATCGTTATAATGTACAAGCAGTTGGCCAGGTGTTGCTGGTAATATTCTGCTCTGCTAATAATGTTACCATTTTAGGTAAATCAGAACAAGAGTCTGTGGAAGGAGAGGAGCCAATTAAACTTCACAATGTCAAGATACGCCTCTCTACATTCGAACAAGTCGTTCACTGCATATTCCTGAATGATCTGAGTAAAGGAGTGCTGATCAGAGACTGGTTTCTCAATTTAGCCGGAGAGAAGATGAAGATAAATGTTCTCACGCTCCTTTTCCGAGAAGCTTTATGAAAGCAAAGTCAGATAGATTCTCGGTTAGATAGCCTCCATTGGTCTAATTGGAATCTCTATTCTCCCAGCCTGCACCCTCAACAAAGAGATGTAGGCTAACCAGTTATTATGGCATTCAGATTATATGGTAATTGAAAATGAGGTAATGTGGGCCGGGGATGATAGTAATTGAAAAGGAATTAAGAGGAGATTAAACCAAGGTCTTATTAGATCATTTGCTCTGGGTTGATTCATGCGCCTGGCTGTGGTAAATTAACCAGGCCTCAGTATATTCTCTGAGCTGTTGAACATGTCTAGCTGTAGTTTTCTGGGCCCAAACTCAACTGCAATGTCTGTGAAATTGAAGGGCCTGGAACCTGGGGCCTGGAAACCTTCAGTGACTCCATTTTTACTTCCTGGAATTACATTTTGTTGCGAAGCAAAATTAGCCAACAGTCCGCTCAGGCAGAATTGAGAACTACAGGGGGCCTTGACTGCTTGACTGCTTTGAGAGGCTCAATCAGCATCCTGATAGCAGACTCTAACCCTAAGGTAGTGTGTCCACCAAAGCGTTTTTTCCCAGCTGAAAGCACCCAGCTGGGAGCGCTTGAGAGCACTTTGGAGGCGCAGCGTTTTTTCAGCTGAGACGCTTTGGTTGCTATGATACGGAATATCCGCGAAAGTAAAAATGTCGGCACAAAGTAGAGTACTTGCTCTGGCCCTCGCTCTGCATGAAGGGAAGGCTGAAGCACGCAGGGAGAGAGGACGGACCCGCCGGTCTATGTGGGTTCATGAGATTTTGTGGGCGAGGAAACATCTCGGCGAGTTCCATCGTTCGGTTCAAGAGCTGAAGTTGGACGGAGCCCGGTTCAAGGAGTACTTTCGTATGAGCAGGACACAGTTTGAAGTGTTGCTCCGGAAAATTGGACCTTCCATATCAAGGAGAGACACAAGTATATACAGACATGGTGACTCAGAGACCAGCAGTATTAATTTCTCCTCCATTGTTGTCGTTGTACATGTAGGATGTGACGGTCGGTCTTTGTGATATTTGTCCCGCCCCTCCTCCACTGTGATTGGACGGCTGGGTAAAAAGTGACAGTGACGAGCACAGCGTTTTACACAAAGTTGAACATTTTTCAACTCTCTGCGACCAGAAAAAAACGCCAAACCTGCAGACGCTCAGCGCCTCGTCACTCTGCTGGCGTTTGTAGCATAGTGTGAATACGCAGCGCTCCCATTGCAAACAATTCAAAAAATACGGTGGCCTCAGGAAAAAACCCTTTGGTGGACACGCCCCCTAAGGCTCTGTTCACACTACAGCTGAAAGTGTCCCTTTTTTCCCCTCATGTGACTCAGATCTGATCATTTCTAACTGGTGTGAACAGCAGTAAGCATTTTTGCAATTCCGATCTGGACCACATGTGGTATAAAATCAGATCCTGAGCTCAAATCGGACTTTGTCAGCGTTGTCATGACAATAAGTAAATCTTACTTCATCTGTCTGAGACAGTTGCCATAATTTTGGCAGCTTGGCCTAGCCAGTATTAGCATGGAGGGCAATGAGACAACAATGGAAAGCTAAAAAGCGACTTATTTGTTGTTTGGCGAGAAGCGAAGGTACAAAAACAGATGTGACTTTTGTTGTTGTTATTCTGCGTCTTTTCAACATCGCTGACAGTTCTTTGGTACCATTATTCTATTGGTACCAGATATGGGTTACATACTAAAACAGATCATCCAAAAAAACTCACGAAGATATGCGGTGTGAACACAGCCTTATGAAAGAAAAAAAAATGAGCCATGTAGAACATTATCATGAAGCACTGGGAACTAGATAGAATGATTTGGACACAATTTTGTGAATTGTAAACCAAAACCGGAGCCACTCGTCACCACCGTCCACATCCCCAGCCGTCTGTTAGCGGCTGTTTTTCTTCTCCGGTGCGACGGCAACAACAGAAAATTGCGTTTTCTCCGTTACATCTGCCTTTCACAAACAAACGAACGCGGCATCGGAACAATCTAACAGCTGACATATTAGAGCGCCGCGACTGACGGGCGTCTCCAACTCGTGAACAGACTGACGATGAGGCTTTTACTGTGAATTGAGGCCTTTCTGATTTTAATGACACAGCTCTCTAGATAGCTTGGCTGTTTCCAGACCTACATGGCTGCTTCCTATTATTGTCGCTGTCTGCTGCCACGCCGGCTGGCTGGCTGCCTGTAGTGAGAAGGCTAATCCACAGTGACTCGCCCAGGGAAACACCTCCTCCGAGAATCCTCCCTAATGGACAGATATGGGTCAGCGCTGCCACATGGACTAGCTGCTGGAGCTAGAGAGATAGTAATATGTATAAAAGGCTTCGTTTTTTCTTTTAATGGACAGCATGGAGTCCCCTGCAGCGTTTTACCTTTTTAATTAATAGTGCAGTGACAGAAAAAAGAATAAAGATCAAGGTTTTCCGTTGATTTAAGAGAGGAGAAGACCACCAGCCAAACTTAGCTGGTAAGATTCACTGCTCTACTAGACACTTTTGCAGACAATAAACCATAATTTGAGGGTCTTATTCTATTCTAAAAATCTAGCTAACTAGTAAAATAATGTACACTACTAGTCAAAAGTTTGGACACACCACACTTTTCTTTATTTTTACTATTTTCCACATTTTATAATAACAGCAAAGACATCAAAACTATGAAATAACACAAATGGAATTATACAGCGACCAAAAAAAGTGTTAAACAAATAAAAACTATCTTATATTTTAGATTCTTTAAAGCAGCCGCCCTTTGCCTGGATGGAAAGGCAAAGGCTTCGGAAAAAAATTCATACATAGGATCAACTTCACAATTTATATTTATCAGTTAGCAGTGTTGGGCTCGTTAATCAAAAGCAAAATATTACAAACTGCTCGGTACTTATTTCAAAAGTAATTCTGTGATTGGTTGCATCCTCTCTTACCTTCAAAAATCAGGAAATACTCCCGCCCAGAGAAAGTAATCTTTTCTGACATTTCTCATCTTAAAGCTAGACCGCGACCAATTATGAGGAAAACAAATTGGGAGATGGGTGTAGGATATAGTTTTGGGGTATTTCAACCTCAGTTTGATAATTAGAGGAGGTAATAACAAAAGTAAGAAGAACGCTTTTTGATTGCTGGACTAGGCTGGACTTTGAAATACCAGCTGACTACTTGTGGGCTGGGAAATTTACTGTCCCCGATCATCAGATGGATGGGAGTAACTTCAGCCACAAGTCACATGGCAAACAAACTAGTAAAATAGTGAGAGTCTCTGTCTCCACGCTGAATGTCTCGCCTCCCGGGGAAAAAGCCTCTTATTGTAAATCTGGAGTTGTTCCAGAGAATAGCTTAGGGCTTATCTACTCCCCCCTCGCCCCCCCTCCCAAAACCTCCTCCACAAACTTAATGACCCCCTCACACCTCCTGTACACCTCCTCATCCATAGTCGACTCCCATGTTCCCCTGTTAGTTTTCCCATTATACAGAACCAGGCTGGAAACAGAGCTAGGTTGGAGTTAGGTTTTTGGGTTTGGTTCCCTATTATGGTTCTAGTATAGCTATCCTAGTGTTTTATCAGTGACACTATGCTTTCACTGCTTTAATGCAAACTCTAAACATTGGGCCTATATATTTGATTGAGATGAAGGTGAAATTGAGCTCAGTTATCAATTGGAAAAAATATATATATGTACATGATACAAGAAACATGAGAAAGAAGCGCTGCTTGGATCTGGTCAGTGTGTAGGGAAACAGCTGCCAAATCAACAACTTGCAGGAGATAATCAGTGAAAAAAAATTATAAAATAAAGATAAAACAAAGATTATTGTAGTGGCTCCCTATTTAAATGACTCATATGGAAATATGGAGCCACTACAAGAAAAGCTGCACACGTTTTGATTTTTTAATTATACGTTTGCATTTTCTAGATCAGTGTAATGCAGTTTCAGCTACTACTGTTGAATGAATCTAGAAGTCCAGTCCCTCTGTGTCCAGATCTATAGTTCAGTTTCTGAAACATATACACACACACATGGAGAGGGGGGGGGTCTAACAGGAAAACACACTAGCAGTGAACACACTTGTCTTTGTTGATTCCCATCCAAACCTTTTTTTTTTTTTAATGAATTAGTATGGAGTGCGAGGGTCGGAGCCGCCGCTCCCGCTCTGTAGATAAAAGAAAATTCTTCCAAGCAGAAAATGTTTATTTAGCCCTTCATATTTTTGTCTCTCTCCGACTCTTATCTTCACCTCCGTTTCTGTCTGCGTGTCTGTTCATTTTTTTTTCATTTCTCCCTTTAACCTCTCCTGTTTTCAGAGCAATTCTCATTAATAGCTGAACATCTTTTCAGTGCGTACGGACTGTTGATGTATGCGTCGCACGGTGCGTTCCTGTTCGGCATTAGGAATGACATGTTTGTGAAATAAGCAGAAAACATTGCAAATCTCTCGCCTGTTTCGTGACGTCCATGTTATCAGGCTGCTTTCTCGTCTGTCTCTCTCTCCCTCTCTCTATTTGTCTGTCTTTCTTTCTGTCTATCCATTTTTATTTCTCTCTGTCTGTCTCTCTGTTTGCCTGTCTGTCTGCTGAGAGTTGTTAGAGCAACATCAGTAATGGAAAGGCCAGTTTGCCATGGAGACACGTGGAGCAGGCAGCATGGGGGCCAGGCTGACTGACAGGGCCTGTGTGTGTGTGTGTGTGTGTGTGTGTGTGTGTGTGTGTGTGTGTGTGTAAAACCCACCAAGTTGGACTGAGTCAGTTGCTGGTTGACTTCCCAGCTCCAATGTCATCAGGGTCTTCGGCTCATTGTTCATTCTGCTCAGGTCGGCCCTAATCAGCAAAACATCTGATTTGTTCTTGATGAGTTGATGAGTAAGTGCGTGTGTGTGTGTGTGTGTGTGTGTGTGTGTATGTTAGAGAGAGAGAGAGAGTGAGAGAGAGAGGGAGAAAGAGAGAGAAATGTGTGTGTCGTACTAAAAGGCAGTTGTAGCACTCAGGACCTCATTACTGAGAGTGCAGGTCTCTTTAGATGCTGGTAACAGCTATAGAGGCGTGTGTGTGTGTATGTGTGTGCGTGCGTGCGTGCGTGCGTGTGTGTGTGTGTGTGTGTGTGTGTGTGTAGAATCAGCTCTGAGATGGGAATGCTGAAGAGTCAGGTCTCAGTGTGGAGACTTTGAAATAGGACTGATGGCTGGGATGAGCCTCAGAGCCGAATATAGACAGATGTGTCTGGTAGCTCTTTCCTGGGAAAAATCCTCTGCCGCACAGGAAGTGATGCGTTTTACATTTCCGGTGTGTTTGGAATAAACAGAAGAAGAAGAACGGGGCAAAAATTGATATAAAAAACCCCACAACAACCAGAATTTCCAAATTACCACTTTAAAGTCGTAATCCAGAATTTAAGCAGCCATCTATCTTTGGGTATATTCACATATTTCAAGCATCTGACTTGTAGAAACTCATTTTAATTTCAGCTCTAATGTTTTTTAGAACAGTCTAATGCAGGCTGTTTTTTTTTTTACTTCCAGTGCGTACAAGCATTAAAAAAACCTTTTAAAGCCTCGAAACCGCGTGTAAAGCTGTCACACACCGTCTGCCCTTGTGTTAAAGGCAATGACAACAATGTTCAAAGTGAAAAAAGGAATCTCAGATCCAATAAATCACCATGTAAACAAAGCCAGCGGTGGGGCGATGGCGTATCAACAGGAGGCACCGCGTTGCAATGAAACAACGACGCCTTCACCAGCGGCTCTGACAGAAAACAATGCCGTGTGATGCCGCCGCACTTTGAAAAGTATGAGCAGATTTCAGTGGAAAGCAAATTCCTCAAAGCATCGGCGGGGGAAGACGAGTCGGAGGGCGTAGCGTTGGTTGGCGACGTCTCAGCGTGACGTTCCTGCTGCTAGCGACGCCTCCAGGTACGCGGAGCGAGCAGCCGGCTGACATGTTGTGTTCAATTTGCCCGCCTGCCTTTCCCCTGTCTCGTGTCTCTTGTTTTCCTTTTGATGTTTGGGGGGGGGGGGGTGAACCTGGCGGAGCTGCTGTCACGGCTGCTGACACTGATGTGCGGCGGTAAATGAAGAGATTAGAGAACCGCTTAAAAAGGGCGGGCGAACTCCCGTTTCATTCATGAAGAGATGGCTAATCTGAGTTTAGGCGGATTTACATTTTGTTTTAGGATCGCAGCAAATCAACAATAATACTGTTTTATTACTGTGTCAGTGTGGTTTATTTGCCTGCTGCCCAAACTTCATCACCTCTTTACACTCTTTTTCTCTCTCTTTATTCCTTTATTCTGCTTTTTAGGGCTGCAACTAACGATTATTTTCATTGTCGATTATTTTCTCGATTAATCGATTAGTTGTTTGGTCTATAAAATGTCAGAAAATGGTGAAAAATGTGGATCAGTGTTTCCCAAAGCCCAAGATGACGTCCTCAAATGTCTTGTTTTGTCCACAACCCAAAGATATTCAGTTTACTGTCATAGAGGAGGAAAGAAACCAGAAAATATTCACATTTAAGAAGCTGGAATCAGAGAATTTTGACTTATTTTTCTTAAAAAATTACTCAAACCGATTAATCGATTATCGAAATAGTTGGCGATTAATTTAATAGTTGACAACTAATCGATTAATCGATTAATTGTTGCAGCTCTACTTCTTTTCCTTTTCTTTTCGGTTTCTTTTAATATTCTTTTACTTATTTTCTACTTTCCCCCCTATTTATTTAACAGTATTACTTTACCTATTGATTTGTTTGTATTGTTTTGTTCTTTCTACATTTTTTGGGGATTTGATTACACCATATTGTAATGATTGTTATTAAGGGAGACACTCCATAAGCCCCTCTGGGTTTCTTTGGTCTTCCTTGCACATGCTCTTTATGATGTTGGTATACATTATGGATATTTTGTTTGAATTACTCTTTTGTGCTAAATAAAAAAAATAAAAAAAAAGCTAGAAAATGACCCTCTCTCCTACCTCCCCTCTGACCAGGATGACAGTTCTCTGAGCAGCGAGGAGGAGGCAGAGATGAGCGAGCCCACATGGCTAGCAGCTGATCTGGGAGCAGCGTCGGACCTGAGCCCGCCGAGCCGAGGAGGAGAGAGGATGCGCCACAGCTCCCAGAACACACACAGCAAGGAGGACGACGGTAAGGACCCGGCGCTTTTAAACTTGATATCGCCGGCTGTGGGAGGAAGACCTTGCATCTCCAAACTCTGTGTCAGCTTTTCAGGAAGTGAGAAAAGCAGCCTTCTGTTTTAGCTCAAATACTTGTATCTCCGAGGCTATCCAATGGGTTTTGAAAGGGTTTCATATTAAGTCCTGAGGGTCGCAGAATTTTCCCAACCCATAGAAGAGAATGTAATCTTTGAAATGAAGAACAAGTTGCTATGTGTAACATGAAAGGCTCTTCCAACATGTTTATCCTCTTCGGTAAAGCCAAAGAGAAAACAAATGCATGCAGGTTGGGGGCAAAAGGGTTTATGGGAAATGTAGTCTTAGTTTATAGAAACACTCACACTAACAATATGTGAGATGGAGGCTACCAATCGTCTCCACCATGCTCTCATTCGTTAATAATACGGTAATTATACCAAGCTGCCACAATTAATTTGACATGATATATTGATGTAACAGATTGAGAGTGATATATTGATGGAATGATAGCATCTTTAAAACATGACATGAAATTGCCAATGTTGGGAGTTGCAAGGTTTTCACACGGCAACCGCAATCTGCTTTTGTTGGCATGAGTGTTACAGGAGCAGCACTGCCAAAGCTTCTGAATACAATGGGAATTACAGGAAATGTGTGTGTGTGTGTGTGTGTGTGTGTGTGTGTGTGCGGTGCAGTACTCTACTAGCGCTGTCTCTCGGTTCACTCTCTTGTTCAGTTAGTCTCTCTCTCTCTCTCTCTCTCTCTCTCCAAGTATTTCTCTTACTCTCTCCCTCATCTCTCTCTCTCTGTGGCTCCTGCCCTTCTCACACTCTCTTGCACTCTCTTGTCTTTATCTTTCTCTCTCTTCCTTCCCTCTATCACTATTTTCAGTTTCCCACTGGCCATGAATCCCTTGAATATCGCTGAATTTTGAGAGGGGTTTTCCAGACAGGGAGAGTCAGGGAATTTGATTAATTATCCTGGGAAGTCAGGGAATATCAGGGAACTTATTTGTTATGTATTTTCCAAAATGTTTCCGCACATTTCTTCCATCAGACTTTCTGGTTTTCAGCCCAACTGGAGGGGAAACCAGACTGTTGTTAAACCTTTAGAAAAAAATATTAACAAACCAAGAAGAAATTAAATGTTTAGGTCATGGAGGCGCTCAGATGTGGTTATGGAAAGTCATGGAAAAATCCTGGAATTTCACACCAAGGCCTTGATGGGAACGCCTTTGTTTTTCTCTCTCTTTTCGACTCAGTCCCTTACTCTTTCACTGTCGCTCTTTTCCCCTTTTCTCTCTCTCTCTCTCTCTCTCTCTCTCTCTCTCGCACCCTGCTGTCTCCAACTCTTTCTATCTGTCAGTCTTCCCCCCGCCTCTCCTACTTTCTATTTGTCACTCTTCTCTCTCTTCCTCTCTCCCCCCCCTCTCTCTCTCTCTCTCTCTCTCTCTCTCTCTCTATCTCTCTCTCTCTATCTGTCACTCTTTTCTCTCTTCCCCTCTCTCTCTCTCTGTCATTCTTTTACCTCAATATATCCCTTTCTTCCTCCCTCCTCCCACCTTTCCTGCTTTCTACCTGTCACTCCACTCCATCTCTCTCACTTTCCCCACACTATATTCTCTCTTTCTTTCTGCCTGTCACACCCCTCTCTCTCTCTCTCTCTCTCTCTTTCTCTCTCTCTCTCTCTCTCTCTCTCTCTCTCTCTCTTTCAAAGTGATTGCATTGAAAGGCTTCCTGCTGTGAGGAGTGCTCACTTTGAAGGCAGCCGTACGGCTGCAAGGATACGCCAATTACCAGCTACTGTACCTAGTGGCTCTGTGTGTGTGTGTGTGTGTGTGTGTGTGTGTGTGTGTGCTTGTATCTGTACATATGAGTTTGCCCATGGATATTTGTACGGTACTGTACTTGCCCAATACAGTATTTGTATGCGCACTCATGTTTATTACTGGAGTCACTGGTGTGTGTGTGAGTGTGTGTGTGTATATGTGTGTGTTTCTCTGCCACTCCTTTAAGCTGTTAGTGAGCAGAGAGAGCAGGGCAGTGTACTGAATCAAGCCCAGCTCTGTTTGTGTGTGTGTGTGTGTGTGTGTGTGTGTGTGTGTAAGCTGATGTGAGTGGAGTGGAAGGGCCAGTGCCAGGCGAGAGGAGATGCTCCAACCAATCTGGATCAAGATCTCTCTCTCTCTCTCTCTCTCTCTCTCTCTCTCTCTCTCTCTCTCTCTCTCTCTCTCTCCCTCTCTCCCCCCCCCTCTCTCTCTCACTCTCTCTCTCTCTCTCTCTCTCTGTCTCTCTCCTTCTGCCACTTCTGCTGGATGGGGGATGATGAAGTGAGGAGAGGAGGAATGAGAGGATGAGTGGTAATCCTCGAGTTCCTCGCGTTTTTATTTAAGCGCACATCGCTGTGGTGTTTCTGCACTGCACTTCCCACAGATCACCTGTCAATCACACAGTGTGGGCGGAGCTTGGATTTTCTGTTGATGCAGTTTGAGTTTTTCTCTTTTCTCTGTCTGTTCAGCCATGGTGGCTATCACTGCTCATGCTAACTACCCAGTTCTTCTTCTTCTGTTTATTCCAAACAAACCAGAAACGTAAAACGCATCACTTCCTGTGCAGCAGAGGATTTTTCCCAGGAAAGAGCTACCAGGCACCGGCTGTTTAGAACAGACCGAGGAAAAGATTTCTGAACTGGATATAGGTTGTGTTATATCAATCAGAGATAGAGAGTACAAAAACAGATATATATTCATATGAAAATGTTGCTGATTATTACTTTAAGGAGAGAGATAAGGAGATGGGATCAGGTTGGAGGAAGAGAGAGTGTGGGAGGAAGAGGAGGACGAAACGGGAGTGGCAAAAGATGATGAGTGAGGTTTGTTTGGAAGGAAGGAAGGGGGGATGGGGAGAAGAAGAAGAGGAGAGAGGAGGGATGAAAGAGAGATGAGAGGAGGAAGAGGAAGAGAGAGGGGGAAGGGAGGATGGGGAAGGAAGAGAGCGTTGAATGAAACTGGCATGAGATAAGAAGAAGAAGAGAGGATGGGTTGATAGAAAGGTAGAGGGATAGAGGAGGCGAGCAAGGGAGGGGCACGACAGAAACTGTGTGTGTGTGTGTGTGTGTGTGTGTGTGTGTCCAGCTACTGTAGGTGACAGAGTGTATAAGGTCTTGCCATTAAAAGGTCACCCTGCTCCCCTCTCCACATATAGAAGGCAGTGGAGGGTTGTAGGCGTCCAAATGTCACAACACTCAGAGCTGAGAGGCAGCAGAAGTGACTTTCCCACTCAATTAGACTCCAAACCAGGAAAGCAGACAGCCGGCTGCAATGCTCCTTATTTCTAATGTGTATGAGTGACTTTTTAATGTATAAAACACTCGGGTTGGGCGCTGTTTTGGAGCGGAGGGCTGAATTTCTGGCTGGATAGATGAATTTATCTGATTAATAACAGAAAGAAAGAGGGGATGAGGGGTGTTCAGTTTCTCACCGGGCTTGAAAATGCTTGAAAGTTTATGGATTTGAGAAAAAAGAAGGCTGTTTTTGAAAATGAATGGATGGCTTTGAATGTACTTGATGTTTTTTTTTATTCAAATACAGCATCCAAATTGATCAATATGTCTCCGCTGTCTAGACTTCGGTCTTACGTTGATATAGCAGCAGTTTTAAAATTAAGATCATGAGTAAAACATGAAGCCACTAGAGCTGAACGAGTCATACAAAAAAAAAAAATCGAAATTGCAATATCAACTTCTGCAATTTCCAAATCACAGAGGCTGTAATTAATCACTTAAGAGAGAGAGAGAGGTGTTCAAAATGGATTTGTGCACAAGGTGTTTTAGAGCTGCAGGTAATCTTTGGTCTGTGAATCAAAACCTTTCATCATTCTCAAACTGAGTAAATCCTGCACACTGGCATCTAATTTTTTTTAACAAAATCCCCTTTTTTTTTAGAACAATTTTAAAGTTCTAAAGAGTTTCTGCCACTATCTTTGAGCTGTAATGTCTTCATTTTGACCGATGTCACGTTTTACCCCAAAACTTCAACGTGAGTCCTTGAATTTAACAAAACAAGACGCTTGAAAGTCAATTAAGTTTTTCAATTTGATGTCCGCTGACTATGGGAAACCCTCGCTGTTACTAATTAGCTTCATTTCAGTAGTTTTTGTAATGACTAAACACACGTTCCCACCTCTTGTTTTAGCACGCAGCGCTGAACAGATGCCTGTGAGCAGCACTGGCCTCCTGCTGTTCCTGTATACCAGACTTTTGAAAAACCTGTTTGAAGTGCGGCGCTCGTTCAGTAAAAAGCTGAAATATTTTTAACTTCTAGCGCTCGGCTCTCTTAGCAATAAAAAAAAAAAAAAAAAACCTGCCAGGCCCCCGGCGCTGTGGGGATCTCACAGGCAGCAGGTCCTTCTCCACTGAAAATAAGGAGATGAAGGAGCCGGAGCTGCAGGTTTGGACACCCAGCCAGAGAGTTCATGCTTGATCTGGCTCCCAGAGTTAATATCAGGTGGATGTTTTTCCTAACCAGCAAGCTGTCAGGACATTTAACAGGAGCAGGCAGCTCATCTCGGCGCAGCAGATGGTCGGCCACACACACACACACACACGCACACACACACACGCTCATACTCACAAACACACAGCACACTGAGGGGAGTAGCAAGCGCACACATACTATTTTTCAAAGGCATACACAGTCCACTCTCCTTCTATCCACACACACACACACACTCTCTCTCTCTCTCTCTCACACACACACACACACACACTCTCTCTCTGACACACACACACACACACACACTCACACACGCGCGCCCATGTCCAGCTCAGAGAAGCAGCTAGTAAATCACTGTTAAGAGCTTCTGACCACCAGCTTGCTTTTCTTCTTCTCTCCCACTCCTTCAGCGGGAACTGAAGGAGAAAGCTCTTACTGTATGATGGTCCAGGCCGGTGGTTTTCACTGATGGGTCCACAAAACATGAGGGTTGCAGGTTGCAGGCTTCTTCTTCTTCCTTTTTTATTGCTCCGGCAGTAGCCTGGAGGTCAGATGAGTGTGTGTGTGTGTGTGTGTGTGTGACTGATAGGTCACCGGACGTATGAATGGAACTAACCAGGGTCTGAAATTAACATTATTACATGACATTATTTGTTTTTGGCGGAAAAATCAGTAAGCGTTTTGAGATGTTAAGATTTGAATTCCTCGGTTATGGTAGTATATAGGTTAAGTTCTGTTGCACTTCATGATGAATTACAGACCTGATCCATTGTATGTATAAGTGAGCCAAAAAGTAAAATTCAAACACATGGGTGTAGCTGTGTGAATGTGTGGCAGTGTGTGGCTGAAAACGAGCATTGCATGTTCAGTCCCTGCCCTGAATAAAGCTAGTTAGGCCAGTAATGCCACCTCATTTTTCAACTAATCAGTCATGATCTGTTCCTCTGTATTCTAGTCATACAGCTATTGATTTGAGCATGTTGCTTCCGAGAATGTCAGTTACCATGATGAATGAGCATCATTTCTCTACTGTCTCAACGATAGCCGCAGTTTCTGTTTTTCTTACTGGTGTTCAATGTTGGCACGGTCATT
Source organism: Centroberyx affinis (assembly GCF_046629955.1). Taxonomy (NCBI): domain Eukaryota; kingdom Metazoa; phylum Chordata; class Actinopteri; order Beryciformes; family Berycidae; genus Centroberyx; species Centroberyx affinis. Next base: position 18,859 of record NW_027280357.1, read on the forward strand.
TAGGTACTGAGTGAGTTTCATGAACCTTTGTCCCTTGAAACTGATAAAAAAAACTTGCATCATTACAGCAGGATGTCTGTGGGGAAATGAGCATTGCTTCCTTCAGTCCTGAAAGCCTTTCTTTCTCTATATGTGGTTTTCATCCGGCAGCCATGATATGAAATATAAGTGGCAGGCCAGTGCAGTGCAGTATGGGTAACCTTGACTAGAGCTGTCACTGTGAATTTATTTAGCTAATGCTATAGGATCCAACCTTGGACAGAACCCATACTGGCTGGGTGGCAGGCTGGACTGCTGGTTGTATACCAGTCTACCTGCACCAACCCATAGGCTCATATGTAGCTATCTGAGGGGGCTTTGAGTGTGTGTGTGTGTGTGTGTGTGTGTGTGTGTGTGTGTGTGTGTGTGTGTGTGTGTGTACGCCTCTCCACACCACTCCGGCTCCAAGGGGCCTCACCCTCTACAAGTGGCCCCTCCACTGCCTCTCACTCCGGCTAGAGAGCTTCCCCTGATTCCCCCTGAAGCTCCAGAGAGACATCCACACCAGACCCACTCCACGCTGCTGACCTTCCCCGCCTGAGAGCCCCCTCTCTGGGGTAAGGCAGACCCGCGGGGCTGGGCCCTCCTCTCGCTCTGGGGAAGTGGGGCTAGTGATGAAGAGGACTTGTCAGAAGATGTAGCTGGCACTACAGGTCCTCTCCACAGGGGATCAGGGGGAGGGAGAGGAGAGAGGAGAGGATGGAGAGGGGAAGGGAAATGGAGAGGGAGGAAGAAGAGGGGAAAGGGAATGCATGGAAACAACAATGGGAAAGAGACAAAATGGTGGAGGATAGGGGTGGAGCGATATATTGATTTACTGAAATATTGGGCCGGTCAGTGTCGTCGACTCTAGATATTACACAGGTTCCTGCCAGCCTGTAAAATCTGCTATGATATTTTCTTTTCTTTCCAAATCTTACTTTTTGTAAATTTTTATGTGCATTAATTATTTGTTTAAAGGCCGTAATGTATCCCAGAGACTCCCATATACCATTGAATAGATGCAGTGTGTCACCCTGCTTTACTGCTTACCCTAAAAACAATTCATTATTATGGATTTCAGTGGAGAGTTTTAGTGTCCCATGATGGTCTACATGTTGTTTCAGAGGCTTCTCCACCCTGCAAAGAACCAAATTCTGTGGGGAACACTTAATACTTATCGATTTTTTTGGCATGAAAAAGGTCAAACTTAAAGATATTGAACATTGGCAGCAAATATCTTAAAAACCCATGTTGGTCGATCCCTAGTGGAAGAATAAAAAGGGAAGATAGAAGAGGTCAGAGAGAGAAAGATGTATCCTGACATCCCTGCATGCCTCTAGTCTCCTATATCCCCCTCTCTCTCTCTCTTTCTCCCTCCCTCCCTCCCTCTCTATCCATCCATCATTTATCAGGCTAGCTTTCAGCTCTGCCTGTATGTTCTGTATGTGCACAGATCAAATACAGGTCTCTCTCTAGGTAATTTTGTACTAACTCGCATCGAAAATTGCTGGTCGTAGGCTTGCATGCTGGTAAAATTTCCATCTTTCCATCTCTGTTGTCACTTAATTTGCGTCTTTTTAGATGCTCGAGGACTCGTGTTTTCCAGTCGGCAGATCAAATAAACCGCATCCCGTTTACAGTACAATAAGCCGGATTATCCCCATTACGAGAAAACCTGAATAAAATACCTGGGATATAGTAATATTATCTGGAGCGCTAAGGCAGCTGCGTACACCTAATCCCAAATAAGACCTTAACCGGGACCGGAGATATTATCCAGAATACTGTGCTTGTAAACACACAGCGCACAGCGTGGGCAGAGCAGAAAGACAGATACCTGATTTCAGATGCTGCTCAGAACAGAGCGAATGGCAAATAACGTCAATTCAAGCCCCGCATGGTTTACTTTTCAAACCTATAGATTCTCAATTCTTAGTTTAAAGTGCGGAGAGACGTGTGGGCAGATGACAAACACAAGCAGGCTGGTAAACAGGCACAGAGACACGTAGTTAAAGGTGCTAGTTGCAGCATTTTCAACATCAATAAATCATTACCACATAAATTTTGAAACATTAACTACTGTAAACAAACAGACCATCGGTGAGAAGATTGGCAGCCTGTACCGGCCTTCATGCTGCATTTTTCAATGTGCCACTACGTTTTTTTTTTCACTTCAAAACCTTTTATTCACTTTCAAAAAAAAATTTTTTCACCTCATAAAGATACAAAAATAACTCCTTAGTGGATTGCTTCACGGCACAATACAGGAACCACTTCACTTTGTAAGTTATAGACATTCTTTATTCATGTTCCACTATTTTAACTGCAGAGTTTCAAGCAGTTATCGACTTTTATACTTCCTCTTTCTCTTCAAAACAAACGTCGGGGAGGGGGGCCAAGTAATAATAACGATAATAATAAACGTTATTTATAGAGCACTTTTCAAAACACAGTTATGAGCTTTACAATTAAAAAGGGCATAAAATGAATCAATAAACACATATATGGTGAGACAACTGTAGAGTAAAATCCAGTGACTTAAATAGCTTGATACACTTTTTTTTTAAGTATAATTAAAAGAAATAAAATAAAACACAAATAAAAGTTAATGTAAAAGTGAGACGAACGAAGTGAGTCTTAAGGAGTGATTTGAAAGAAGACACTGAATTTGCTAACCTGATCTCTTCAAGTGGCAGCATCCTCTTTGGAACAGGGGTTTATGGGAAATGTGGTCTTTAAGTCACAAGGAAGCGGCATTTCGATGGTGTCTTGCGTCCGTAATTCAATGTATTTCCAGTAGAAACATGTTGTTTATTCTGGAGGAATCACTCAAAAGTGGGCAAAAAAAATCATCCCAGTCTCTGGAGACTCTCTCGCCGCTTGCATTGGCAGTGTCGATTCTCAACCTTTTTTATATCAAGGACTCCAAATGAAATACATATTAGAGCTACGGACCCCCATTTGATGAGATTTTGTCTCTCGGACTCAAATCGGAGAATATTTCTCTTGTCAGATATGATTTTGTCCAGAATTCCATGACTATCTGTGTTGTAGGTAGAGAAATAACAGTAAAGCTATGATCAAAACAGTCATTCTTCTACATTCTCTAATTGCATTAGCAATTAACATCAACAAAGCAGCCATTGTATCATCACACACAGCCATTACATACCACTATATACTGTATTACAAGCCATAACAGCCTATTAATTGATAACACACGTTTATATCTAATTTATCATCTGATGTGTGCTTTCTTCTCATCTCACAATACTGTATGATTTGGGTGACAGTATGTAAATCAATTTACTGTTACTTGAATAGAAATGAGACTTGCTGGAAAAAAAGGATGTTAATCACACATACGCATACAGATGTTATCATTATGAAACTCTGTTGAGATCTAACAGGCCTCTAGTGTAACATGGTGTGCTGAAAAGATTAAAGCTCCTAATGAAATCGCCCAAATCCCCTGTTTGATGTTGACTCATAAAAGTCTGTGTACGCATGTTTTAAAGCATGCATGGAGGTACGCTCCTTCCTGCCCACAATTTTATTTTGTGTGTGGAAAGTGGCGTATGAATATTTTTTTGTGCGTATTTATCGTGTAGGACTGCAGCCATGGTTAGGAAAAGGAAAAAGAAATGGGTTTGTTGGGTATGAATCGGTGTACCGTGATGCCACTTGTGTGTCTTTGAAGTTGCAGATTTTATAGGATATTATTTGTACAAATTTTTATGTACAATCAAAAATAGTAAAAAAAAGACACGCACATCCCAATACCCAATAGGGTGGGGAGTTGAAAAAGAGAGAGAGATCCGCACACCAAATAGCTCCCGTATAAAGGACTTTTATTTTCTGCTGCGTGACGTTTCGAGCACAAGGCTCTTCCTCATGAGGAAGATCTCTCTCTCTTTTTCTCTCTCTTTTTCTCTCTCTTTTTCATCTCTTTTTCAAATTTTTATGTACGCCATGAAATATGTTTTCCAGGAACGTAAAATGTATTGGATTTGATACAAAAAATACTTGAAAAATATATACATTTAGATTTTTTTGGTGTTTATTGATAAACAGGTGTATGATATGATATGGAGAATTACCTAACAAGTTGCAGAATTCATTTTTCATTTCATTTTAACTTTAATTTTTTTAGAAATGCAAAATGCTCCATGTAGCGCAATACAGAGAGGCAGAGATACAGGCAGCAAAGGCAGGCAGGGAGACGAGCAGACAGACAGACGGACAGACAGACAGACAGACAGACAGGCAGAGGACAGACAGACAGACAGACAGACAAAGACAGACAGACAGACAGGTATCAGGGCAGAAAGCAAGTAAGCAGTCAGGCAAACAGTCAGTCAGGCTGGAAGACGATGACCCACACATCAAAAGCAGGCAGACGGACAAATGAGCAGGAATGCAGATGAACAAACAGGCAGTCAGTCAGTCATTCAGTCATTCAGTCATTCAGTCAGTCAGTCATTCAGTCAGTCAGTCATTCAGTCAGTCATTCAGTCAGTCAGTCAGTCAGGCTGCTGTTAGGTGAACAGTCAGCAAGCAGGCAGAAAGTCAGCCAGGCTTGCAGGGAGGGAAGCTGTGATGTAGAGTAGAGAGGAGAGCCGTGTTTCCCTCCCTGCCTGCCTGCCTCACTCTCCCCTCAGGGACCGAGCCACTGCTGGAGACACACACACTCACACACACACACACACACACACACACACACACACGCATACACACACACACATAATCACGTTTGTGTACGTACAAGTATACTCACACTCGGAGGCTGCACGTCTTACAATCTCTCTCATATACACACACACACACACACACTTGCACGTAGTAGTGTGTATATACAGTATGTGTACACACACTTGGCTCACAATCCTGACACACACACACACACACACACTCACTCTTACACACACACACACACACACACACACACACGCCCTGCCGTTGGTACTGTAGGCCAGCGGTCTAATGTGTTGAAGCGGTGCAGCAGAGGAAAGTAGGGCAGTGGGAAACAAACGATGGGATGACTTTGATCCCCCCCCCCCTACACACACACACACACACACACACACACACACACACCCCACCTCCCCCAGAGCAGAATGGAGGGATGGAGGAAGGGATGGGATGAAGGGGAAAAAGGGAGAGAGGGGCTGAAGTAGGCATGGATATGGAGGGATGGAGGTCAGGCGTTCAGCTAAATACAGAGGAGAGGAGAGAGCGTTGGATTATCTCATCCTCAGCCCCCTCCGGTCACAGAGGAGGGACGGGGCTAGTAAACTAGAGTGGATGCTACTGGACGGAGGCCAGCAGATTGAGAGAAAACAGCATAGTTTTTCTTTTTAAGTGTAAAGAAAAAAACGTATAATGAACTTAATACAGGAAAATGTATGTGAGACAGCACTGGAAAATTCTTATTTCCATTTCATTTTAGTACATTTTACATTCAGAGTGACTTACAGTGACTGCAACAATAGAATAACCTTCCATTTCTATATCACAAGCATTAGAAACAAGCAGTAGTAAGGAGTGCACAGGGTCAGGGCCACGGTGCCTTGGTAATATTCCTGAGAGAGAAGTGCAGCAAAATTAGAGCTGAGCAGTGAGGTAGGAGGCAGCTTGTTTTCTGTTTTTTTGTTGTTTTTTTTGATGAGAGGAAATTAGAGCACAGTACAGGAGGAAGATGTGACTCAGAGGATCGAGGGAGACGTGAGAGACTGGAGTTTACAGCCAGGAACAGATGATGACGAGCGACTCTGCTGTTTCTGACTGGAGCAGGAAGATTTGTTTCACCTTTCGAAGGAGCCGATAATCCTCTGTGTGTATTAACCCAAGATGTGACTGTGTGGCAGGTTCGGTTTACTTGGAAATGAATGTAATAGTTATTTTGACTTTTGATTTTCCTAATATTTGAACCAAATGACAAGGCACACCCGAGCTCGCTGTGAGGTAGAGCTGAACAATTAATCGGAAAAAAAAATCAAAATCGCAATATGAATAATTTCTAAAAATGCAGAGGCTGCAATTAATTTTGATTTTATTAAAGATCCCCATTAGCTGGTGCCATAGAAACCAGCTAGTCTAAAACACATACAAAAACAATCACAAATAATACAAAAATTAAAAACCAGAAGTCAACACACAATAGATAATAAACCAACCAACAAATGACACAATAATCAGAAATATGATGAGAAGTCACTAATTACAAATAAAACTAACAAGTAAGACACCTGAGATGGCATACAAAGCAAAACAAAACCACACAGCCAGCCAAACAAATTACAGTCTTAGATAAGGTTTGAGTTTCTTTTTGAAAGCCGATTTACTACACATGCAGCAGAGATATCGAGGCATGTTATTCCAGAGAGATATTGATCTATAAAAGGTCGCAGTAAAGCATTAGTTCTCGGGCGAGGCAGTACAAGCTGACCATTGCTGGACCCTCTAGTGTTATGATCATGCACAGTATTACTATAAACAAATTGTTCCAACAAGAAAACAGGCGTTTTACTACTAATGACCGACTTGAACAATACGAGTGTCCAAACTGGATTTCTGAACAAGGAGTTTTAGTGCTGCAGGAAACCTTTCATCATACTCAAACTCAGTAAATCCCACACACATCTTCACTTTCCTTTGAACCTTTTTTCCAGTTCTAAAAGAATATGACATGGAAACCTTTGCAATATTCTGTCAAATAATCGCAATTCGATTTTTTTCTAGCTCTAGTCTGAGGCTTCCTTGTGTTGTGTGAGGAATGGAACGAGAAGAGAGACTACTGTATGTTTTTTTTTTTTCTCAGATGTTTCAAAAATAGCCAGTAGGCTAGCTAGCATGGCTGCCTGTCTGACTGACTGGTTGTCTGACTAATTGGCCTTACTGGCAGAGTAACTGACGTCCTTATTGGCTGACTGTGTGACTTTCTGAGTGGCTGACTGCAGGCTTTTACAAACGAGTTTATGAATATCTGATTAATCTGATTAATTGGCAACCAGAGTATTCTGTGCATGTTATGTTAATGTTGTTGGCTATGTTAATAAACAACAGCAACAAACAGCCTGGTTAGGACCAAGATACCACATCCACAGCTGAACGTATAGACTTGTATGACTTGGTCTGCTCATATTAAAGCACATGTGATATTCTGATTTAATTTAATCTGTATGATGACTTTAAAACCGCATAATACATAAATAAAACCGGGATGTCAATTTGAAGTTAGAGGCTTTTTTTTCATCATGATTCAGCACCGCATGGAGATTTACTGTGCCCACTGTACTTTAAATTATCAACAGTGTGTCTAATGAATATTCCTCATGTAAATGCCTTGAGACTTGTTTCTCTGGCAGGCATACAGGCGTGCACACACACACACACACACACACACACACACACACACAGGCAGAGGCAGAGTTTTGGGCCGGCGGAGAACCTGTGGCGATAGAGACATGCGGTTAGCTCCAAGTTAATGGAAACACCATTAAAAATGCAGAGGGACATTAACATATGACATTTTCCACTGTATGGACTCTGTTTGATTTCGGGGGGGGGGGGGGTTCTGCACAGAGACTCAGGCTGATTTGGGGAAGGGACACACACACACACACACACACATTCGCCATACACACACTCGCACATTTTTGTTATTGTTTTATTTATGCGGGTACATGCAAGCTCTTGGTATCATGCAGCTAGTTATTTGTGTGTATTTTTGTTTGTATGAGGATGTGTGTGTGTGTGTGTGTGTGTGTGTGTTATGCATGGCTGCTTGTGTTGATATTATATAGCTACCAATATGTGTTTGGTGCAATGTGTTTGCATTTGTGTGTGTGTGTGTGAGTGTAATAGATTCCTAGCAATATGTGTGCATATTTGTGTGTGTGGCCGCAGTTTGAGTGGCAGTGTGTGTGATGTATGAATATTTATAATTTCTTATATGTTTGCATAGGTTACATTATGTTTTTGCATGAGACTGTATGTTATCTAGCTGCATATGAATGTACATGACCTATTTATGTATTTATGTATGTTCCTCACTTCCTCCTCATATGTTCTAGTGAATGTATGTAACTTGTATCTCGGAGTGCATATAGCCTGTGTGTGTATGTGTGTGTGTGTATGTGTGTGTGTGTGTGTGTGTGTGTGTCCTGGTTCTCTTGCTGGTTTGTGTGTAGGTAGGCGATGCTCTCCACTGAGCGGGGGACAGTGGCTGCTTAATTATTAACACCCCCCCCTCCAAGACTCAAACTCAAATAATAAGCTACACAATTAATATTACAAACCCTGCTCTACTCCACACCACCCACCTGCACACACACACACACACACACACACACACACACACACACACACACACACAGAGGGAGAGAGGGTGGTAACTAGCCTAACAATTTGCTTTGTTTACAGGAATGAGCGCCAGCTGTGATTGAGGGCAACCTGTTGACATATTTATATAATGTGTGTGTGTGTGTGTACGTGCACACACCTCTCCCTCAATAGGTGCTTGTGTGTGTGTGTGTGTGTGTGTGTGTGTGTGTGTGTGTGTGTGTGTGTGTGTGAGAGCGCTTATCTGCATCTTGATATATGTGTTTGCTTGTGTGTCTCATTCTGTAAGCTTGTGTATGTCTGTGTGTGTGTGTGTGTGTGTGTGTGTGTGTGTGTGTGTGTGTGTGTGTGTGTTCCATGGGAGAGTGCAATTAGGCGGTTGACTTGTAGCAGAGTGCAGCAGCCTCCTGCCTGGCTGTAATGAGGGTCTGGAGCTGTGAGAGACTGAAACCTCAACAACCTTTACACAAGTGTCTGACTAAACTGCATCGGCTCTCACATCAACACATTTCCTCACCCGGCCCAGCTGTGTGGAAGTTTAGGTGAAAGTTTAATTTCTTTTTCTGGCTGCCCAGGTGTAAATATGAGTCACTCTACACAGGGGCTGCACAGTTTAAACAAAACACAAACTTAAGTGCAGTATTCACTGGCAATTAGGCTGTTAGAATAAACATTTAAAGGAAAAACCCACCGTTAAATACTCTTACACTGTTATAGTACAGTATTGCGCAAAAGTCTTAGGCACATGTAAAAGAAAATAAGTAAAGTGAAGATGCTTTCAAAAATAATTAAACAAAAAGTTTCTAAATATCAAGAAATAGCAGTCTACTGACACACTAATGCAGAAAAAAAATGAAAAAACATCTAAGACACAATTTATATAAAAACTCTTTGGTGCCTAAGACTTTTGCACAGTAGTGTATATCATCAATCTGTGATCTGTGGTGTTATTTTCTGATGATTATTTGATTTTTTGGCGTATCCACTTTCCCTCAACCTGCCTCATCTACTTCTACTTCAGTTAGTGAGTTCCTACATTTCCCAGAATGCCTTTCAACAACCTCCAGAGAACGGGCCTGAAATTCTTGCATTCAGCTGCTGGTTTTGCATGTAGGTGGAGAGAGAGATAGAGATAGCAGAGTGAGTTCTTTCACAGTCAAAAAGTGAGACTCAAACCCCGACCTGTCTCTCTGCTGCACTGCATTCTGGTCTCTCTGCTGCTCCTGTGGGTGGAGAAATTGGTCTCTCTCCTCTTCTACAATGGATTTCTCCCTGTGATGATTGTTGAACGTCTCTCGGTGCAAAATGGCGGCTCTAGAAAGAAGCCCTCGCTCTTTGATTCTGAGGGACTGACACCAAAACCAAATCTACAACACAAGGACAAGTGACTGATTGAGGACAGGCACGTCTCTTTTGAACTGATAAATCGCAAGAGGCTGCAGTTTAATTTTTTACTCAACAGAAAGGTGTTTGATGAATGCTAAACCAATCTCTCTGCTACTCTGCAGAACCCTCAAACCCTAAAACTGACATAATCATCTTTGCTTATGACCTCTGGGTGATGCTTTACTGTCTGCCCCTTACATTGGGCCTCAGGATAGCTTCTGGCAAATGTTTCACACCATAAATGTAACTTTTTGATCACAGACTGTTTTAATTACAGTTCAAGACGTGTGTGTGTGTGTGTGTGTAGGGGTGTGTGTGTGTGTGTGTGTGTGTGTGTGTGTGTGTGAACAGTAGTGTAGCTTCCAGACTGAAATGTGAGGCTGAGCTGAACGGTGTGAACAGGAAAAACAAGGAGTGAGGAGAAGGTCAGAACCCCCCTCCCCCCTCCCCCCTCACCCCTAACCCCCCCCATCCTTTCCCCCTCCCTTTCCTGAACCCCCCCCCCCCACACACACACACACACACACACACACACACCATCCCCCAGTTCCAAGAACCTTGTCAAATGCTTCACCAAGGTTCAAGGTGTCTATGAGTGTCTACATATAGATGTGCATGTATTTACCATAGGGTGTGTGTGTGTGTGTGTGTGTGTGTGTGTGTGTGTGCTGTTTTTAAGACCTTGGGAGTGTTAGGCGGTGTTCTCTTATTGTTTTATGGTTTGGAGGGATGAGGGTGTCTAAAGGTTGACCCAATAAAATGTGTCCCAAACTGAAATTTGTACCCGTGGTTATCAGCCAACCCCCCCCATCCTTTGGAACATAGAGACACACACACACACACACACACACACACACACACACACACACACACTGCCCACAGTGCCTTTAACTCAGTGTAATAAAAGACAGAAAGAGACACATACATGCCTAAGGGACCCCCCTAAGAAACATACCCACTCTCTTTCTCTGACACACACACACACACACACACACACACACACACACACAAAGAGAACTGAACTGCTGTAGTGGGACTTAAGCGGCCCAGACCTGATAAGATAAAGAACAGAGATGGATCCGTGTTTCTGTTCTGTTTATGTGAAGGAAAATCTAGGCCTACCTGGACTCACTGACCCTGGTGGGAGGGACTGACACACACACACACACACACACACACACACACACACAGACACACAAAGGGAAGGACAGGAGGTTAAGAGAGAGGAAGACAAAGAAGTGTGTGTTCAGGAGGGCCCATCGTATGTTTTTACCCCCAGATGTCATGAAAAACTGATATAATTTCTCCTCATCAGAAGGTTGTGAATGATTATGAATACAGCCTTTGTATTGAGTTGTGTTTGTTACTAATGATTATTATCTTTTTACTGCATCCTCGCTGAAATCAGTCATGTATGATGTGCTGCATCGCTAACAGGAGCAGTTTGGAAATCTTTCTTCACAAGTCAAAAGGAACGGACTTTTTACTTGGCTGAGAAACACTACAGTTTTGTTTTACTAATATACTAATTTGGTTCTGCTGTGTAACATTCAAGAAAGAATTGTCAGAAGTGCTAATGCAGGATGGATGCAGGGTAAAAGCATGAAGAGAGACTCCAACAATAGCTTCCACTTTATACAGTATTAATGGAGATGGATGAAGGGGGAGTTCACATTAGAGTCTGGAAAACTGTTTATTCAGTAGGTGGAGAGATAAGATCAGATCAGAATAGTCTTTCCTTTTACATTTGTTCATCTCCTTATCTTCAAATGAAATTATAGTGAAAATATGCTATTCTTCATTTTGTTAGGAGACCTAGAAGAAGAAGAAGCACCAGCGTTTAGCTCTAACCCCACACACACACACACACACACACACTGCAGGCAGCTCGGTCGATGTGTCGCTCTACTCTGGCTGATTGTGGGCGGGGCCAGAGGCTCCGGCTGTGTCTCTGTGGCGGTCTGCAGCTGCAAAGTGTTTAACATTCAAATCATGTATTTTTCACCGCTTTGGTATTGCCTCTCGTGGCGTTAACATCGTTTTGATGAGTTATCATGGCTACCAACCACTAATTAGGTAGCATTAATCCAAAATAAAGAGAAAAAACTCTGAGCTTACCATCAGCACCAGTGATGGATGCAGCTGTTCTCCAAGCATCGTTTTTGAGTCGATTATTCCTGTAGTCTTTCAAATATATAAACCTTTATTTAATCAGGTAAGTCACCTTGAGATCGAGATCTCATTTACATAAGTGTATCTATAAAACATAAAACATAAAACAAACAATTTAAAGTACACTATCAATCAAATAATTAACAATAATACCATAATAGTAACAACAACAAGAATAACAATAAGAATAAGAATACAAGTAATAAAGTAATACAATAATAAGTCAATTTAAACAAGTTAAAAAACAGTCACAGCTAAAATCAATCAGGGTTTTGACTAGATTTCTAAAATGACCCATTGGGACCAGAGTGTCAAGCTGCAAAGTACACTGTTATTCATTCCAAATATATGGTGCAAAAAATGTAAGTTGTTGATAAGTTGTTGATAAAAGGTTGCCATATTTTATAGAAAAGATGTATCTTATTCCTTAGTGAGTAGGTTATCTTTTCCAGAGGCATGCGGCTACTCACTTCTGAGAGCCACAATCCAACTGGCAATGGGAGATTTGACTTCCGTTTTGGAGTATTTGAACTTTTACTAGAGTAAGGAATTTGTGTACTTCTGCCACCTCACGTCTCTCGTTCTTGTTGAGAGTCCACACGACATCGGCCTGAGTTTCCCTCGTCTCTAGCTCTACAGGACATGAGTGGACTTCTGTTGACTTGTTGGCCGTGTTGCTCTTGGGTAGAACATTTAGAATTTCTAGTGGCCTTTTTTTTATTTTTTAATTCTGCAGGATGAAAATCTTTAAGTGCCGGCGGTGAGAGCTAATGTGCCGTCACCGATCATCAGCGTCACCCCGGCTTATCGCAGCACTCCGTGTAAATCAATCATAGATGTGAGTAGATATTATTATACGAATATATAGAGTGTGGCAGGTGTCCGCAGTGAGAATGAAGGCCAGAGAGAGAGATGGAGGAAAGAGAGAGAGAGAGAGAGAGAGAGAGAGGAGGACAGAGAAAGAGACAGTGGAGAGTGATGATAGAACAGAGAAGAGAAGATACTTAGAACCTAGAAAGGAGAGGAAGTGTAGATAATGTGTGTGTATATGTGTGTGTGTGTGTGTGTGTGTGTGGTGTGTGTGTGTGTGTGTGTGAGGCTAAAGAGTGACGGCTTGCCCCGGAGGTGGACTGGATGAGACAGATGTTACAGAGGAACGGGGGGGGGGGGGGGGGGGCGGATGTTTAAGCTTCAACACACACACACACACACACACACTGGGCCGCTGAACATCCACACCCTGCCCTCCCTCCATCCATCCATCCATCCATCCATCCATCCATCCTTCCCTCCATCCATCCACTACCCTCCCCCAATCTATCCCTCCTTCCCTCCCCCTCTTTCCTTCCTTCCTTCCTTCCTTCCTTCCTCAATCCCTCCCTCCATCCTCTCCATTCTCCCGGATTCTTTTTCATGCTCTCTCTATCCTGAAATCTATTCCTTTTCTCTCCCCATCTTCATCCATCTATCCCTCCTTCCCTCCCTCTCCTTCCTTTCTTCCTCAATCCGCCCTCGTTCTCTCCATTCTCCCTCATTCCTTTTCATGGTCTTTCTATCCTGAAATCGATTCCTTTTCTCTCCATCTATCCCTCCCTCCCTCCTCCCTTCTCTCTTTCCTTCCTTCTTTCCTTCCTTCCTCAATCCCTCCTCATTCTCTCCATTCTCCCTCTACCCCTTTTCACACTCTATCCCAAAATCTATTCCTTTGCTCTCCATCTAT